>NW_027040250.1:40000-211699 GCF_034236695.1 Oncorhynchus nerka
GAACCTTTTTTCTCCAACAACTCTGGGGACCCCGACCTTGGCGACTCCCCCGCAGCGAGCACGTCCTAAGCAATTAGGCCCTTCCATACACCAAGCAAGAAGACAGGAGGATATGGATAGACCGGACTCCTTCAGGACCTCAGGGTTCTGTTGGCAGACCAATCGGCTCAACCCTCCCAGCCCCCTTACACACGGGAGACTCACGTAACGCGCTGGACGACTATCTACCCCAGTTTAGAATTGGATTGGCAGTATGTTCAGTAGCGCGTGGGTGGTCCTAGCGGGTTGGGGCAGTTAAGTCCTCGAAAAGAGGGGCTTTTGGGTGATGCGCTGCGGGCAGGAGGACTCGCGTCGGCCGTGTAACCCCTGGGGTGCCCAGATAATGTCTGGCGGAGAATTGGATCCCACGGAATAATTTCCCATAGGGGATCCCTTACCCGCCGTACTTAGCCTGGACAACCGAACCACACATTTTTTTACCTTGACTACGAACAAATTCACTGTCTAGGGATGATATACCTCTGGAAACGTTACGATCCTGGAAGGGAGTAATTCCACTGGTCACTATTACCCAAAACCACTGAATTACCTACGACTGAGATGGTGGGGATGAAAACACCCAATTAACTTCTACTACTGCCGGACGTTTCATACGTAAGCCAGAGAAGGTTTGCCGGTTTTTAAACCCTCCATACACCGACCGAAAACACAGGACGTGACTACAGGGGCGGATGCATGACAACCATATAGAGGGCTTGCCTTCGGTTTTTTGTCTGCTCAAACCACTGGTAGTTCATAGACTGACCACTTGACAGGGACACATGGCAACCGACTGAGGTCCGGACCTGCATAAGGTACGCAACTCGATGGTTTTGCCTGATCCTACGCCGAGTATACCCATACAGACCAGCTGGATTTGACTAGACATGGGTTGATTGGGAGTTAGGATCCTGGAAGGGAATAGGTCCTAATTATACACATGATTGAAAACATCCAGGACCAAAGACCAACGAACACTGAAGTAAATACATAGACAACGTGGAGCTAAAAAAAGAAGGATCCGACAGAGAGTAAACTCCTAGGTTGCACTATGCTTTCTACTTCAGTTGACACGGCGGACCTAGACATCATGACCATACCACTCGACAGGGACACATGGCAACCGACTGAGGTCCGGACCTGCATAAGGTACGCAACTCGATGGTTTTGCCTGATCCTACGCCGAGTATACCCATACAGACCAGCTGGATTTGACTAGACATGGGTTGATTGGGAGTTAGGATCCTGGAAGGGAATAAGTCCTAATTATACACATGATTGAAAACATCCAGGACCAAAGACCAACGAACACTGAAGATGACCATACCACTCGACATGGACACATGGCAACCAACCGAGGACCGGACCTGCATAAGGTACGCAACTCAAGGGTTTTGCCTGATCCTAAGTTGAGTTGACAGACTTACCTAAACCTAACCTTAACCATTCTGAAAAACTATACCTAACCCTAACCTTAACCACTCTAAAAACCCTTACCTAAACCTAACCTTACCCATTCTGAAAAACTATACCTAACCCTAAACTTAACCCTAACCTTAACCACTCTAAAAACCCTTACCTAAACCTAACCTTAAACTCTCTAAAAAAAACTATTCCTTACCCTAACCTTAAACCTAACCTTAACCACTCTTAAAAACTATACCTAAACCTAAAACCTACTGACAGACAGTCTTTTAACCCAACCAAACGGGTTAATCTACAAGTGGGCAACCATGGGGTCTACTACTTTGGCCGGCCGCGCCCGGACCCACCCGGCCTACGCGCACATGTGTGGAGTGCAACCCCTCCCTTCCCCCCCTTCGGCTTCCACGTGTCAGAGATGGAAGTGGATCAACCGACTCAAAACTAGACAAACCTAACCCCCTAACCCCCTAACCCTAACCCATGGCAACCAACCGAGGACCGGACCTGCATAAGGTACGCAACTCAAGGGTTTTGCCTGATCCTAAGTTGAGTTGACAGACTTACCTAAACCTAACCTTAACCATTCTGAAAAACTATACCTAACCCTAAACCTAACCCTAACCTTAACCACTCTAAAAACCCTTACCTAAACCTAAAACCTACTGACAGACAGTCTTTTAACCCAACAAAACGGGTTAATCTACAAGTGGGCAACCATGGGGCCTACTACTTTGGCTGGCCGCGCCCGGACCCACCCGGCCTACGCGCACATGTGTGGAGTGCAACCCCTCCCTTTCCCCCCTTCGGCTTCCACGTGTCAGAGATGGAAGTGGATCAACCGACTCAAAACTAGACAACCTAACCCTAACCCCAACCCCTAACCCTAACCCCCCCCCCTAACCCTAACCCTAACCATACCTAACCTTAACCCTACAGACAGACAGTCCTTTAACCCAACCATGGGTTAATCTACAAGTGGGCTACCATGTGGCCTACGACTTTGGCCGGCCGCGCCCGTACCCTCCGACCCGCGCGTATATGATGTGGAGTGCAACCCCTCCCTTCCCCCCTCCGGTTTCCACGTGTCAGAGATGGAAGTGGATCAACCGACTCAAAACTAGAAACCTAACCCTAACCCCTAACCCCTAACCCTAACCCCCCTTCGGCTTCCACGTGTCAGAGATGGAAGTGGATCAACCGACTCAAAACTAGACAAACCTAACCCTAACCCTAACCCCCCTAACCCTAACCCCAACCCCCAACCCCTAAACCCTAACCCTACCCTGCCCCTAACCCTAACCCTAAACTTAACCCTAACCTTAAAACAAGGCCTCAATGAGCCCCAGCAGAGGCCCAATATGGGACTAATTGGACGGGGAAGGACGTTTGGCCCTATTGTCTGAGAATTGTCCGGCAAGGGTTCGAGACCTGCAAGGATCATCGTATTTTTTTTCACACAGGGCCTGCTAACCCACAGCCCCAGTTATGGGCCGCAGAGGCCCAATATGGGACTAATTGGACGGGGAAGAAGAATTTAACCATAAAGCTCACCTCGCTGTCTCTTTACACCGGGTCAAGTGTTCATGCCAGGCCTGGGTAATCATTTTTTTCCCCACAGGGGCCTGCTAACCCACAGCCCCAGTTATGGGCCGCAGAGGGGCCTGCTAACCCACAGCCCCAGTTATGGGCCGCAGAGGCCCAATATGGGACTAATTGGACGGGGAAGGAGAATTTAACCATAAAGCTCACCTCGCTGTCTCTTTACACCGGGTCAAGTGTTCATGCCAGGCCTGGGTAATCATTTTTTTCCCCACGGGGGCCTGCTAACCCACAGCCCCAGTTATGGGCCGCAGAGGGGCCTGCTAACCCACAGCCCCAGTTATGGGCCGCAGAGGCCCAATATGGGACTAATTGGACGGGGAAGGAGAATTTAACCATAAAGCTCACCTCGCTATCTCTTTACACCGGGTCAAGTGTTCATGCCAGGCCTGGGTAATCATTTTTTTCCCCACAGGGGCCTGGTAACCCAAAAAAGACCTATAAAGGCCCATAGGCCAATAGGCCAGAAAGCCACTGGCCTGGCATTAAGGGCTTTTTTGACCTAACCGGTTGACATGACATTTTCAGGGAATGAGATGAAACAAAGAGGCAATAAATGATAAACTCTTTCTCATGGGATGAAGGGACATACAGGCCTAAAGTAGAAACACCCCTAACCAGTTTATATGCCTCTATCTGGGCAGCAGAGGTCACACAATGCTGCAAGGCCTCATTTGACCTCAGCAGTAAATATGTCATTTTCAGGGAATGACATTAAACTAAGAGGCAATAAATGATAAACTCTTTCTCATGGGATGAAGGGACATACAGGCCTAAAGTACAAACACACCTAACCAGTTTATATGCCTCTATCTGGCCTCAAGGCCTTAGTTGACCTTTTTTGGCCAACATCTTGGGCTATATTCAAAATCACCAAAACGTGAATAAATCAAAAAGTACATGTCCAATCTGGATGGTTTTTTTTTAAAGTAAAGGGCACACATAGACGGGCATTTTCATCTAATTAAAACCGTTTTTGTATAGAACCTTTTAATAGAAAAATGTGTTTATAGTTTGGGCTATACAAGTACATTTTACTGGAAACATAGGTTCCTACCAGGGCATTTTTAAATTTACACTCTCTACTTGTTGTCCATTGAGAGAGAGGGAATGAGACGAAAGATGGGACCTGTAGCCCGTCGGGAAGTATTTTTAATCATTTCTTGAAAATTACAGATTTTGGGCTATAAAAGTACATGTTACTGGAAACATAGGTTCCTAACAGGGCATTTTTTTTTACATTCTCTACTTGTTGCCCATTGAGAGAGAGGCTATCACACTAAATATGGGACCTCTAGCCCTACGGGAAGTATGTTTAATATTTTTTTGAAAAACTGAATTGGGCCAGAAAAATAAAACGTCGTGCAACTGGTAACCCCAAAAAAATCTCCCAATTTCAAGTAGTCGCCTCGTAAGGTGTTTGAAGGTAGGTAACCTAACAATTCAAATAATGTCCTAAATGCACTGTTAGGTCATTCTGATATTAATGCCCACTATGGGAGTATCATACTACGGCCCTCATACATTCTTATGGGGAGTAATATGTGGCGACATCTAGTGACTTTTACCCAGTAGTGGGGATTCTTTCTGGGGAGTAATATTAATTGGATTATATGGAGGTTTCTAAAATATTTTTGAAAATTGACTAAGTCCAAACTTGTCTAAAATAAAACTATGTTTTATGTGCAACTGGTGATTGAAAATAGGCACCTGGGAACCCAAAATGAAAAACATTTTTAATAATTTTAATGAATAATGACACAAATACAAGGGTGAATTTCAAACAAATATGCTTTATTTAATCAGTTGACTAAGTCCAAACTTGTCTGAAATATAACTATGTTTTAGGTGCAAATGGTGATTGAAAATAGGCACCTGGGACCCAAAAATGAAAGACATTTTTTTATCATTTTATTGCATAATGACACAAATAAAAGGGTGCATTTCAAACAAATATACTTTATTGAATCAGTTATTCATGGGTTTATTTGACCCTCAATCAGTGTCCGGGCCCGGCTGGCATTTTTGGGCAAATTATGGTACCGGTAGTAACGTGACTGCGTTTCCAGAGAGTGACACATATGGTCAGCAACAGTTCCACGGTCTGTAACTGAGCCTTTGTTAAAGTTCAACGTGGCAACACTGCGTCGAATTGTACCGAAGGTCACTTTACTTCCAATGCCAAACTCTGCAAAGATTTGCCCCACATACTCACACAGATTACCGTAGGGTTGACCGCAGGATGTGAAAAAGAAGAGTTCTGTGTCTGAGGTCATTCCACTCAGATGAGGCCTGATTTGATGGAATCGTTGAAGCCAAGTGTATTCCTCCTGACATAGAACAATTCTGCACTCCCCGAAGCTATAGTTAGTTTTGTGGGAAGCTACACACATCTGATAACCCCCACCTTCCGGGGTTACTTCACTGAAATCACTCTCACTAAACATGGTGACTGGGGATCGTCGAGTGCCATTAAATATGGCCAACCGGCTGGACATGAGAGCTGCAAACCTACGCCTGTCAGAGCACGTGGCACGGACCTCCAGCCTACTGAGAACTGAAGGAATGGCTTGATTGCTTAGCTCAACAAAGCGTTTTAACTCCGCAGCGCTGAGCACCTCGTCCCTGCAGCGTTGGCGGAATTTTGCCCTATGCGTTGCCTGGCTCTGCCGCGAGTCCCTGTCCATCTTCGCCAAGCAGAGTAACATCTTTCGAATTGCAACGACCTTAGCTTGCATACCATTTGGCCGGAACTGAATAAGATAATTCAGGAAACCTCTAACATCGGCTCGGTACATTTTTTACGTGGATGGTGCCAAACCATGTCTGTAGTTATCCAGAAAACACAGTCCTTCATCGGCCTTGCTCTCTGACATAATGCGGAGGAATTCCCGTACTCGGGATATACTGGTGCGACTATTGTCAATTCGTTTAACTGAAGGGTGTATACCCGTAATATAGTGTTCATATTGAGTCAAAATTGCATTACTCCAAACCTCAATTCGGGACGGCACGCTGCCGTCTTCATCACTCTCGCTCTCAGTGGAAGTCGCCACGACGCAGCCTTGCTCCCTCGGTTCCGAGCACAGTTCACTACCGACCTGACTGGTTGGCTGCACCGCCGCCGAAGAACCTGCCGTCTGATCCCCCTCGTCCACCAGCTGCTGCTCACCCTCGTCCACCAGCTGCTGCTCCACGGACAACTCACTTTCAAAACACTGCAAAATCACAGGGTCCTCCGGCCGCGGTTCAAGCACTGATTCGGGCTGCTGTCTCTCAGTCGAAAACCGGCTAAATTGCATAGCATTCGTCCATTCCATAGTACCGAACTTAAGTGCATGTACAGACTTGAAATGTCGGTCTAGCCGCACTATATTCTGTTTACAACAAACAAAGCCCACAGTCGCGTCTTGGTCTGCTACTCATAGCTTCTCTCTCCTGCCTTCCTCCGTGTCTCTTTGTTTGCTCCAACAAACACCTAACCCTAACCCTAACCCATCACAGCAAAACAACGGGACTTTCTCTACGGTACAGACACCCCACGACCTAGACTATTCTACTTACTGTTAAAAGTACACAAGGAACCGGAGACATGGACAATTCCCTTTGAAGTTCCTCCTGGCAGACCGATTGTCTCAGACTGCAATAGTGAATCCTATAACATTTCACAATATATAGATCACCATATCAACCCTCTCTCCACAAGGCACCCCAGCTTTCTCAGGGAACCCTACCACTTCATGGAGAGGATTGGACCCATAGTTGTTCCCTCCCATACACACATATTCACGATAGATATTGATAGCCTATACACCAACAGGAATACAAGCAATTAGAAATATCTTTAAGAGATACCCAGACAACACTAGACCGGACAAAGAAATATTACAACTATTAGAAATCAGCCTGACTAGCAATGACTTTTTATTCAATGATCATTATTACCTGCAGGTGGAGGGAACAGCTATGGGCAAAAAAATTGCACCTGCTTACGCCAATATATACACGGCTGAATGGGAGAGAGAGGCACTGACCAAGTGTCCATATCAACCCACTTTCTATTACCGCTTTTTAGATGACATAATAGGAGCCTGGCCCCACGACATCCAGTTATTCACAGATTTTATAAACATTCTCAACGGTCATCATCCATCCATCAAGGTTAAATACACAATTCATCCGCAGGAAGTCAACTTCTTAGACACAACAGTTTTTTTCAGTAACAACAATCAATCACAGAAAACACTACACACTAGAGTTTACTTCAAACCAACAGACACACATGCTTTACTTCATAAACACAGTTACCATCCTAAACATACATTTAAGGGAATAATAAAATCACAAATTATACGGTTCTACAGGATATCATCTTGCAAGCAAGACCTGGATTATGCAATAAATACACTATTCAATGCACTTAGAAGAAGAGGATATTCAAAACGATTTTTAAGGACCATTAAAAACAACACATTGGCCTCCCTCCCTCCCATTCATCCAACACCCACAGACCACAGCAAATCATCCACCTCTCTTAACCTTAACCTCAATCCTACTCCTAACCTTAACCCCTCCCCAAACCTCACGCCTAACCTTAACCCTTCCCTTAACCCCACGCCTAACCTTAACCTTTCCCTTAACCCCACACCTAACCTTAACCTCTCCCCAAACCCGATGCCTAATCTTAACCTCTTCCCAAACCTCACGCCTAACCTTAACCTTTCCCTTAACCCCACGCCTAACCTTAACCTTTCCCGTAACCCCACACCTAACCTTAACCTTTCCCCAAACCCCACACCTAATCCTAACCTCTCCCCAAACCTCACGCTTAACCTTAACCTTTCCCTTAACCCCACGCGTAACCTTAACCTTTCCCTTAACCCCACACCTAACCTTAACCTTTCCAAAAACCCCACGCCTAATCTTAACCTCTCCCCAAACCTCACGCCTAACCTTAACCTTTCCCTTAACCCCACGCCTAACCTTAACCTTTCCCTTAACCCCACGCCTAACCTTAACCTCAACCTTTCCCCAAACCCCACGCCTAACCCTAATGTGTACCATTACCCTAACCAGGGTTCTCGTCCTATCTCCCTCCCTCACCCTAACCCTGACTCCCCTATGGAAAGTGATCTGCACCAATCACTAAACCGGAACACTTCCTCTGTCTCTTCTCCCTTGTCATCAATACTCAATCAACAGACAATTATCATCCCCCTAGTAACCACATTTTCACATAGAATTAGACCCCTACATCAATCAATCAAACACAACTTCTCTACAGTTCAGCACACTTACATACCACTCAAACCATACAGAATCATTTCAGCATTTAGAAAGAACAAAAACTTAAAGGACCTCCTCACCAAAGCAAGATTCAGTAGTAAGCCACCACAAGACCTCAAACCTCATAATTTCCATTTTCGACAGATAAAGTTCATTACAAATATACACAGCCACACATCAGCACCAGTACAAGAATCCTATTCATTGAACACACATAACACCATTTATATCATTACATGTACACTTTGCAATAAACAATACATTGGAGAAACCAAACACACCATAGAAACCAGACTCAAACAACACCTGTATAACATTAAAAGGGCACACCTACAAACGGAACTCATAACCCACTTCCAGGAGCATCCCATCACTCACCTTACCATATCAGGGTTACAGGCACATATAGGCTGGACCTGTGGGCAGCGAAAGAGGGTAGAACGGGAGTGGATCCAGCACCTGCAGACAATAACGCCAAATGGCCTGAACGAGAGGTTTTAGAAAATGGGTTTTAACAGACAGGAAAATGGATGGAGAAGAACATGGTTTTATTCATAATTTATTTTTACTCTCTATATATTTATGGTTTGTTTGGTTTTAGTTTGGCACTTCCTCTTTTAGGTTTTTCCTTTCCTTTAACAAAACAATAAAACCATTTAAATGCACAACATGGCGTTTATGTTCACATTTAACAACACTATGGTTGAATGAATCTCTCATCACATTGACTTCTGTACTGCCACCCAGAAAAAGAGGCAACTTGGAGCTTACCTCAGTTTAATTTATGAACCTAGGAGGACATCTACAGGCCTTTTTAAGTACTACACCTATTATATTAGATCATCAGAAATGGGAGGGATAAACAGGAGATAGGCCTGTGCACCGTAAAACTAACTAGTTGAAACGAAACACAATTATATTCAAAACCTAACCCTAACCCTTCAAAACCTAACCCTAACCCTAACTCCTAAACCCCAAACCCTAACTCCCAACCCCTAAACCCTAACCAAACCCCTAAACCCCAACCCCCACCCTAACCCAACCCCTAACCCCTAACCCCCAAACCCCAACCCCTAAACCCCAACCCCTAAACCCCAACCCTAAACCCTAAACCCCAACCCTAACCAATAGATGGATCCACCAGTCCAGGTAATAAAACTGTCTCTACAGTCCAGATAACACTACCTACAGCCACTTCATGGATCCAACAGTTCAGAGAACAACACTAACTATAGCAACTTGAAGAAACCACCAGTCCAGATAACAACACTAGCTACAGCCACTAGATGGATCCACCAGTCCAGACAACAGCTCTAACTACATCCATGGCTCTAGATGGATCCACCAGTCCAGATGACAACACTAACTAGAGCCTTGAGATGGATCCACCAGTTCTGGTAACAATGTTGACTACAACCATGGTCACTAGATGGATCCACCAGTCCAGGTAACAACACTACCATACTGTAACGGTTTTGACTTGAGTTTATTGTTTATAGGGGTGCCAGGTAGGTTGTGCCTACCAGAGAAAATATTGGTTTCTCCTTTTGGTTTGGGAGGGAATGAGTCCCATATGGTCCGTCAAGTCTACACTAATACAAAGGACTCATGTAAAAGTCAGGATGGACATACACTTTTCATAAACCCTTAAAACATTGGAAATAACTTCAAAACAACGGTATTATTTTGCTTGGGTTGTATTAGCAACATAAATGATCACACACACATAAAACAAATAATGAGTTCTCGTTCCTCCAGAAAAGTCCTGTACCTTGGGCCTAAAAGAGTCCAGTCCGGTAAAGGAGTTCAGGGAACTCAAGTGACCTTAGTCACACAATGTTTGTCCGTTCATACAAGTGTAGCGTAAACCCAGTATCAATCATACAATCAAAATAACAATTCTTTAACCACACAACCATAAACCGTATCAAATCTGTTCTCAACTACATCTAACTACATAAATCATCACAGTATACTTCTCACAAAAGCAAATGAAATACCATATACAAAAAGGTTGTGGTCAGTCAGACAATCCAATCTGACAACAGATCTCCAGCGGAGATCAAAGAACAACAGAGATGTGTAACGTAAACTCACCCCACTCAGTACAAATGTGCACAACCGCAACATTCAAACGAGGTTACAAAGAAAACTAATGGGATTGTAGCGACTGTGTTGACTTCAAAATCGGGGGTGTGAACTAGGTTAATATTCAAGCGTTGATCGACATGGTGATGGTTCTATAGTATTGGAGAAAAGTTGAAAAAACTGACCCTCACTTACATTGTGACGTGTCATGATGTAACGTACAGCACACATAAAGCAACTATTTCTGTCTTACAATCTCTCTCCACCAGGTGTAGCACTTGTCTCATTGTTTAAACACAAGAAATGGACAGTGAAGGGGGTAAGGAGGGATACCTAGTCATTTTTTTAAAGACCCCGACGGGGCTCATTGTCTTCTTGAATTATGCAGAAACGGGCAGCGTGGGGGACATGTAATTAATTCTGTTGGAAATTGTGAGAAATTGTGCTTAACAATGGTATTGACATTACGATGTACAAAAGTGAGTGAGTTTACGTTAGTCCAACGGACACAAAGAGTGGATCCGATCCTGGGTAAACTTGCTATTAAGCTACAAAAGCACACTTTTAAATACAACAAAACAAATGAAATAGAGAAGCTTCAGAACTGAGGGTTGAACACATCCTCATTCGCGTCTCCATCACAAAACAACGGAATAGAGAAGCTTCAGAACTGAGGGTTGAACACATCCTCATTCGCGTCTCCATCACAAAACAACGGAATAGAGAAGCTTCGGAACTGAGGGTTGAACACATCCTCATTCGCGTCTCCATCACAAAACAACGGAATAGAGAAGCTTCAGAACTGAGGGTTGAACACATCCTCATTCGCGTCTCCATCACAAAACAACGGAATAGAGAAGCTTCGGAACTGAGGGTTGAACACATCCTCATTCGCGTCTCCATCACAAAACAACGGAATAGAGAAGCTTCAGAACTGAGGGTTGAACACATCCTCATTCGCGTCTCCATCACAAAACAACGGAATAGAGAAGCTTCGGAACTGAGGGTTGAACACATCCTCATTCGCGTCTCCATCACAACACAACGGAATAGAGAAGCTTCAGAACTGAGGGTTGAACACATCCTCATTCGCGTCTCCATCACAAAACAACGGAATAGAGAAGCTTCAGAACTGAGGGTTGAACACATCCTCATTCGCGTCTCCATCACAAAACAACGGAATAGAGAAGCTTCAGAACTGAGGGTTGAACACATCCTCATTCGCGTCTCCATCACAACACAACGGAATAGAGAAGCTTCAGAACTGAGGGTTGAACACATCCTCATTCGCGTCTCCATCACAACACAACGGAATAGAGAAGCTTCAGAACTGAGGGTTGAACACATCCTCATTCGCGTCTCCATCACAAAACAACGGAATAGAGAAGCTTCAGAACTGAGGGTTGAACACATCCTCATTCGCGTCTCCATCACAAAACAACGGAATAGAGAAGCTTCAGAACTGAGGGTTGAACACATCCTCATTCGCGTCTCCATCACAACACAACGGAATAGAGAAGCTTCAGAACTGAGGGTTGAACACATCCTCATTCGCGTCTCCATCACAAAACAACGGAATAGAGAAGCTTCAGAACTGAGGGTTGAACACATCCTCATTCGCGTCTCCATCACAACACAACGGAATAGAGAAGCTTCAGAACTGAGGGTTGAACACATCCTCATTCGCGTCTCCATCACAACACAACGGAATAGAGAAGCTTCAGAACTGAGGGTTGAACACATCCTCATTCGCGTCTCCATCACAAAACAACGGAATAGAGAAGCTTCAGAACTGAGGGTTGAACACATCCTCATTCGCGTCTCCATCACAAAACAACGGAATAGAGAAGCTTCAGAACTGAGGGTTGAACACATCCTCATTCGCGTCTCCATCACAACACAACGGAATAGAGAAGCTTCAGAACTGAGGGTTGAACACATCCTCATTCGCGTCTCCATCACAAAACAACGGAATAGAGAAGCTTCAGAACTGAGGGTTGAACACATCCTCATTCGCGTCTCCATCACAACACCACTTTTGCGCAGCTGAGGCTGGCTATTTAATTCGTCATTAAAGGGGAAGCGCCCTACAGGAAGGAGAAGCACTATTTAACTGAGAATTAAAGGGCAAGCGCCCTATTGGAAGGAGAAGCGCTGAGACGGTTCAGATAAATTCAGGGCCGTCACAATACATCTAGTAGATGGATCCACCAGTCCAGATAACAACAATAGCTTCAGCCACTGGATGGATCCAGAAGTCCAGAAAGCAACACTAACTACATCCACTGCTCCAGATGGCATCCAGTCCAGATAACAAAACCAACTACAGCCATGGCCACTAGATGGCTCCACAAGTCCAGATAACAACATTAGCTACAGCCACTAGATGGATCCACCAGTCTTTAGACTAATTGAGTATCTGTAGCATCAGAATGCTGAGAAAGAGGACAAGAACATTAGAGTTTCTATTTTGAGAAACAGATGCCTCACAAGTCCTCAACTTGCAGCTTCATTAAATATTACCCGCAACACACCGGTCTCAACGTAAACAGTGAAGAGGGATGGGATGCTGGCCTTCTAGGCAGAGTTCCTCTGTCCAGTGTCTGTGTTATTTTGCCCATCTTAATCTTTTCTTTTTATTGGCCAGTCTGAGATATAGCATTTTCTTTGCAACTCTGCCTAGAAGGACAGCTTCTGCGGGTGTTATTTAATGAAGTTGCCAGTTGAGGACTTGTGAAGTGTCTGTTTCTCAAACTAGACACTCTAATGTACTTGTCTTCTTGCTCAGTTGTGCACCGGGGCCTCCCACTCCTCTTTCTATTCTGGTTAGAGCCAGTTTGTGCTGTTCTGTGCTGATGCTCCAGATACTCAACTAGTCTAAAGAAGGCCAATTTTATTGCTTCTTTCATCACTTCAGCAGTTTTCAGCTGTGCTAACATAATTGAAAAAGGGTTTTCCAATGATCGATTAACCTTTTAATATGATAAACTTGGATTAGCTATCATAATGTGCCATTGGAACATGGCACATTAGGAGTGATGGTTGCTGATAATGGGCTTCTGTACGCCTATGTCGATATTCCCATAACAATCTGCCGTTTCCAGCTACAATAGTCATTTACAACATTAACAATGTCTACACTGTATTTCTGATCAATTTGATGTTATTTTAATGGACAAAAAAATTGCTTTTCTTTCAAAAATAAGGACTTTTCTAAGTGACCCCAAACTTTTGAACGGTACGCCCTGATCTGTTTCACCTGTCCTTGTGCTCGTCTCCACCACCTCCAGGTAATATCCCAGGTGTATTTATCACTGTTTCCTGTCTCTCTGTGCCATTTCATCTTGTTTTGCCAAGTCAACCAGCGTTTTTCCTAGTTCCTGTTTTTCCCAGTCTCTGTTATTTTCCTAGCCCTCCTTGTTTTGACCTTTGCCTGTCCTGACGCCAAACCCGCCTGTTCTGACCTCGAGACTGCCTATCCCCTTGTACTGTTTGGACTCTGACCTGGTTTATGAACTCTCGCCTGTCCCCAACCTGCCTTTTGCCTACCCCTTTTGTTATAATAAATATTGGAGCTCAACCATCTGCATCTGCATTTGGGTCTCCCCTTGTGCCCTTATAATAGAGGGATCACCGAGCTTTTGCATGATGGTCTTCATGGGGGGGGGGATTTAACCTTTATTAAACTAGGCAAGTCAGTTGAGAAGAAGAACTTATTTACAATGACCCCGGCCAAACCCTAACCCGGACAACGCTGGGCCAGTTGTCCGGGTTAGGGTTACGGCCGGTTGTGATACAGCCTGGAATCAAACCAGGGTCTGTAATGAGATGTACTGCACTGAGATGCAGTACCTTAGACCGCTGCTCCACTTGGGAGCCAATTTGATTTAATGTGGATCGCTTTTATTAGAATGTATACAGTGAAACAATTAGCAAATCATACCGTAAGACATACCGGATCTGTGAAAATAGGTGCCAGAACAAACAAAGTCAGATCCTATTCCGGCAGGATCTGACTCTAATTAAGTGCTGATCCCAACTCCAGCTGATGTAGATTAACTTACTGCCTCCCAACTCCACCTGATGTAGATTGACTTACTGCCTCCCAACTCCAGCTGATGTAGATTCACTTACTGCCTCCCAACTCCACCCTGCAGTGGAGGACCATGTATTTTCTCATTAGCTCTAACAATCCAGTAATTGAAATTCATTATAATTCTTGTCTTGGCCTTGTTCCCTGTGACGTCATTGGTCTAGCAGCACCTGCTAACGTCCATTACCCAGGGTCCTCACTTGTCGCAGATTATCAGGAAGTGACAGAGCATTTGTCATGGAGATAACATACCTCAAGGAGGCATGGTAATGCTCTTCAGATACAACTTATAAAGGATAATAGGATCTAACCCTAACTCAAAACAGAGCTAGAGAGAGTACTTTCTAGAAATACTGCCATATATCACTGAACTCACCAAATCTGGAAGTTGACATGTTCTTGAGCGATATCCAGGTATGTGGTGTTATCTGATGAAAAAAACATTTGTTGTGAACATATGTGCAATTATTATGCATGTTAAATTTCTCACCCTTCAGTTTCGATATTTTTTTATATTTTTTTATTTCACCTTTATTTAACCAGGAGGCTAGTTGAGAACAAGTTCTCATTTGCAACTGCGACCTGGCCAAGATAAAGCATAGCATTGTGAACAGACAACACAGAGTTACACATCGAGTAAACAATTACAATTACAAGTCAATAACACAGTAGAAAGGGGAGTCTATATACATTGTGTGTAAAAGGCATGAGGAGGTAGGCGAATAATTACAATTTTGCAGATTAACACTGGAGTGATAAATGATCAGATGGTCATGTACAGGTAGAGATACTGGTGTGCAAAAGAGCAGAAAAGTAAATAAATAAAAACAGTATGGGGATGAGGTAGGTACAAATGGGTGGGCTGTTTACCGATAGACTATGTACAGCTGCAGCGATCAGTTAGCTGCTCAGATTTACATTTACATTTAAGTCATTTAGCAGACGCTCTTATCCAGAGCGACTTAGATAGCAGATGTTTGAAGTTGGTGAGGGAGATAAAAGTCTCCAACTTCAGCGATTTTTGCAATTCGTTCCAGTCACAGGCAGCAGAGAACTGGAACGAAAGGCGGCCAAATGAGGTGTTGGCTTTAGGGATGATCAGTGAGATACGCCTGCTGGAGCGCGTGCTACGGATGGGTGTTGCCATCGTGACCAGTGAACTGAGATAACTGCCTCTCTAACTGATAACTGAGATAAAGGAGAATAGGCAAATCGGCGATAAAGTTATTCATGCCTGTCCACCTGGTCAAAAATCTATCTTGCAAATGCTTTTGAAAGATTGATAACTAAAAGATATTCAAGATTAAAGAACATTAACCATTCTTTGTGTATTCTAGTAAGATAGTAAGACATTTCTGTGCTGCTAGTGTCTGTGTTTTTATGGTCTCCACTCTAGTCTCCACCTTCAGCTAATCTGGGCGTATGGTCACCAGAGATGGATTGATCTGACAAATTAGTTAAAGACTCCATTACATAGACAATAATGTGTTTTTACTAGGGATAGTTTAGGAGTAGAACAATCCCTCTATGTCTCAAAGAAACTAAACCAGGGTGGGGTTAAGACAACAACCCCGTGCAGATAACGACCAGATGAACCCAGAGTGGCTTATGATGCCCCAATCTGCTTGGGATGGGTGGAACCAATCATGATTAAGCATTTTTAGTGTCAGCTATATATAGTACTCTGCATTTGTGTAGAGGTTAGGTTACTCGGTCCAACACTCAAGGGTGTGGGGTCGACCAGCCTCATTATTGCAGTAATTAATCGATATCGAATAAAGATGATTGTTTGAAGAAAGGACAGTCTCTCTCACTTGATTAGAATATTCCATTACAATCTACTGTAGCACCTAGCCTTTTACCACAGCAAGACTATATAGCACCGTCCTCAGCATCACCAGGTCCAGTGGAATATGGCCACTAATTGACTATGTCTGATTTATTCTGTTTTGTGCAGGGCATCCGTTACATCACACAGAAACAGGGTGAATCAAATCAAATTGATTTATATAGCCCTTCGTACATCAGCTGATATCTCAAAGTGCTGTACAGAAACCCAGCCTAAAAACCCAAACAGCAAGCGATGCAGGTTTAGAACCACGTTGGCTAGGAAAAACTCCCTAGAAAGGCCAAAACCTAGGAAGAAACCTAGAGAGGAATCGGGCTATGAGGGGTGGCCAGTCCTCTTCTGGCTGTGCCGGGTGGAGATTATAACAGAACATGGCCAAGATGTTCAAATGTTCATAGATGACCAGCAGGGGTCAAATAATAATAAATGTTCACCTGCAGAGTCCAGCTGCAGAGTTTTCTCATTTGCTGGGTGGGTCCATGTCTGGATGGGTCTACAGACAGCTAGCTCTACTCTGGTTGGTTGTGCTGACATGGTCTTAGGATATCCTATTAGGGCTCTCATGGTTTAAATCAATGGTGAATAACAGAAAATCAGAAGGGCTGGAATTTTGGCTGGGATGGGTGGAATTAGGGTTGGGATTGGTGGAATCTAGGCTGGGATGGGTGGAATCTGTGTCGGGATGTGAGGGATAGATAGGGTGGAATCTGGGCTGGGAAGGGAGGAATCAGGGCTGGGATGGGTGGATTCTGGGGGGTGGTGGATAGGGTGGAACCTTGGGTGGAATGGATAGGGTGGAATCTGGGCTGGAAGGGAGGAATCTGGGCTGGAATGGGTGGGATCCGGGCTGAGATGGGTGGAATCTGGGGGAGGGGGGTGGATAGGGTGGAATCTGGGCTGGGAAGGGTGGAATCTTGGCTGTGAAGGGTGGAATCAGAGCCGGGATGGATGGAATCTTAGCTGGTATGGGAGGGATGAGTGGAATCACTCCATTGAGTGAATCAGGGCTGGGATTGGTGGAATCTGGGCTGGGATGAATAAAGTGGAATCTGGGCCGGGAAGGGTGGAATCTGGGCTGGAATGGAGGGATGGATAGGGTAGAATCTGGGCTGGGATGGGAGGGATAGATAGGGTGGAATCTGGGCAGGGATGGATAGGGTGGAATCTGGGCTGGGAAAGGAGGAATCTGGGCTAGGATGGAGGGATGGATAGGGTAGAATCTGGGCTGGGATGGGAGGGATATATAGGGTGGAATCTGGGCTTGGATGGGAGGGTGTTACAGCTCGGCATTCAACACCATAGTACCCTCCAAGCTCGTCATCAAGCTCGAGACCCTGGGTCTCGACCCCGCCCTGTGCAACTGGGTACTGGACTTCCTGACGGGCCGCCCCCAGGTGGTGAGGGTAGGCAACAACATCTCCTCCCCGCTGATCCTCAACACGGGGGCCCCACAAGGGTGGGTTCTGAGCCCTCTCCTGTACTCCCTGTTCACCCACGACTGCGTGGCCACGTACGCCTCCAACTCAATCATCAAGTTTGCAGACGACAACAGTGGTAGGCTTGATTACCAACAACGACGAGACGGCCTACAGGGAGGAGGTGAGGGCCCTCGGAGTGTGGTGTCAGGAAAATAACCTCACACTCAACGTCAACAAAACTAAGGAGATGATTGTGGACTTCAGGAAACAGCAGAGGGAACACCCCCCTATCCACATCGATGGAACAGTAGTGGAGAGGGTAGACAGTTTTAAGTTCCTCGGCATACACATCACAGACAAACTGAACTGGTCCACTCACACTGACAGCGTCGTGAAGAAGGCGCAGCAGCGCCTCTTCAACCTCAGGAGGCTGAAGAAATTCGGCTTGTCACCAAAAGCACTCACAAACTTCTACATATGCACAATCGAGAGCATCCTGGCGGGCTGTATCACCGCCTGGTACGGCAACTGCTCCGCCCTCAACCGTAAGGCTCTCCAGAGGGTAGTGAGGTCTGCACAACGCATCACCGGGGGCAAACTACCTGCCCTCCAGGACACCTACACCACCCGATGTTACAGGAAGGCCATAAAGATCATCAAGGACATCAACCATCCGAACCATTGCCTGTTCACCCCGCTATCATCCAGAAGGCGAGGTCAGTACAGGTGCATCAAAGCTGGGACCGAGAGACTGAAAAACAGCTTCTATCTCAAGGCCATCAGACTGTTAAACAGCCACCACTAACATTGAGTGGCTGCTGCCAACACACTGTCATTGACACTGACCCAACTCCAGCCACTTTAATAATGGGAATTGATGGGAAATGATGTAAATATATCACTAGCCACTTTAAACAATGCTACCTTATATAATGTTACATACCCTACATTATTCATCTCATATGCATACGTATATCCTGTACTCTACATCATCGACTGCATCCTTATGTAATACATGTATCACTAGCCACTTTAACTATGCCACTTTGTTTACTTTGTCTACATACTCATCTCATATGTATATACTGTACTCGATACCATCTACTGTATGCTGCTCTGTACCATCACTCATTAATATATCCTTATGTACATATTCTTTATCCCCTTACACTGTGTATAAGACAGTAGTTTTGGAATTGTTAGTTAGATTACTTGTTGGTTATCACTGCATTGTCGGAACTAGAAGCACAAGCATTTCGCTACACTCGCATTAACATCTGCTAACCATGTGTATGTGACAAATACAATTTGATTTGATTTTGATTTGATTTGATTTGGAATCAAGGTTGGACTATGGGTGTAGTAGTTCAAGTCTGCTGTAATCAGGTTTAGCATTCTTTGCTTCATTAATCTACAGAAACATTTTTGTTAATCTAAAGGAAATCTCATAACATTAATCTAGAGACACCTTTGTTAATCTAGAGACCCCGTCTCACTTTGTTAATCTGGAGACCCCGTCTCACTTTATTAATCTAGAGACCCCGTCTCACTTTATTAATCTGGAGACCCCGTCTCACTTTATTAATCTGGAGACCCCGTCTCACTTTATTAATCTGGAGACCCCGTCTCACTTTATTAATCTGGAGACCCCGTCTCACTTTATTAATCTAGAGACCCCGTCTCACTTTATTAATCTAGAGACCCCGTCTCACTTTATTAATCTGGAGACCCCGTCTCACTTTATTAATCTGGAGACCCCGTCTCACTTTATTAATCTGGAGACCCCGTCTCACTTTATTAATCTGGAGACCCCGTCTCACTTTATTAATCTAGAGACCCCGTCTCACTTTATTAATCTGGAGACCCCGTCTCACTTTATTAATCTAGAGACCCCGTCTCACTTTATTAATCTGGAGACCCCGTCTCACTTTATTAATCTGGAGACCCCGTCTCACTTTATTAATCTAGAGACCCCGTCTCACTTTATTAATCTAGAGAAGCCATAGAGAGAAACCTCTACGTCTCACTGACTTCAAAAGGTTCATTAATCTGGAGACCCCGTCTCACTTTATTAATCTAGAGAAGCCATAGAGAGAAACCTCTACGTCTCACTGACTTCAAAAGGTTCATTAATCTGGAGACCCCGTCTCACTTTATTAATCTAGAGAAGCCATAGAGAGAAACCTCTACGTCTCACTGACTTCAAAAGGTTCATTAATCTGCATGAAAATGGAGATGGACTTCTGACAGGGCTGATAGTGATGAACTGGTGTTATTCTGTTTCAGCACAGTTATTCTATATCTCTCATATTTAATCTGGAATATGAACCGTGCCTAATGTTGTTAATTGATCCGGTTCATATCTTGATCCATGACGAGGAGTTTAATATCTTTTCATAATTCATATATAATACATTGGCCTTTATTTCCCTGACATCTGAGAATCTGATTTATAAAAGAAAAAAGAGAGTAGAACAAGACAATTTGAGAAATGTGTCTGAAAACAGTGATAATATTAAGAAAAGTGGGCTGTGAGCCAACGTTTTTAAGGTGAACCTGGATTTAGTAATTTAGTCAGTCAGCTAGTGTCAGATGATCAGTGTGACGAGAGCTGAGAGTGGGCATCTTCATCTCACTCTATGGAGTTCTGGTGTTCACCACGTAGGGAAACACTGGGTTCTACCACCACCAGCAAAAGACTGGGTTCTAACACCACCATCAACAGACTGGGTTCTATCACCACCAGCAACAGACTGGGTTCTATCACCACCAGCAACAGACTGGGTTCTATCACCACCAGCAACTGACTGGGTTCTATCACCACCAGCAACAGACTGGGTTCTATCACCACCAGCAACAGACTGGGTTCTATCACCACCAGCAACAGACTGGGTTCTATCACCACCAGCAACAGACTGGGTTCTATCACCACCAGCAATAGACTGGGTTCTATCACCACCAGCAACAGACTGGGTTCTATCACCACATAGAGAAAAGGCTAGATTCGATCAGATCTGCGCTAGCCGACACCCGCAAAGTGGTGTCGCGTGTGGAACTGCGTTATTTCTGTTAAACCTACAAGCGACTCCCGGCATTATACCTATAGTGGACACTGCGTTCTATCACTCCAAAGGAAGAGCTGGGAGTACAGTTGTATGTAGTATGATGTAATGCTGTTACTGATGGTTGTGGTGTACACTAAGCAAAGAGTCAAATGATGTGATCCTGTATAGGTGATGTTGTTATTGTTGATGTCTCTGTATCTCTGCTCCATAAGAGCATCAAGGCTGGTCCGTCCAACTTCACAATCTCAGAAACAAAAACATGACAGAGATATTCTAACAGAGACTGAAACAGAGATTAACTGTGTTTAAGTGGTTATACCCCACATATGAAACCAGTCCCTTACATTTCCCTACAGACTCCATTATACTTTATTAATCAAGTTGTGTCTTAACTTCGCTTTTATTAAATGCAATTTCAACTCCAATCCATTCTGTTGATCCTAAATCTCTTCTCCCTCGTGGGAGTGAGTTCAATTGTGCGTAGGAAATTAAGTTTCTAGTGTAATGCTCTATTTAAAGAGCTTGGTCTCAGGAGTGGTCCTCTGCCTTAATAACATCTTATCTGCTCTTCATTTAGCACTATGGTGGTCAGAGCTCAACTAATTAAGGTTTTGTTATAACCAGGGTTCTGTTATAGCCTGGGTTCTGATATAATGTAATGTTATAGCCTGGATTCTGTTATAGCCTGGGTTCTGTTACAATATTATGTTATAGCTTGGGTTCTGATATAGTATTCTGTTATAACCTAGGTGCTGTTAAAGTGTTCTGTTATTGCCTGGGTACTGTGACAGCCTGGGTTCTGTTATAGTCTGGGTTCTATTATATATAATGGGTTCTGTTATAATGTTCTGTTATAGCCTGGGTTCTGTTATATATCCTGGGTTATGTTGTAATGTTCTGTTATAGTCTGAGTTATGTTATAACCTGGGTTCTGTTATAGCCTGGGTTCTGTTATAGCCTGGGTTCTGTCATAATGTTCTGTTATCGCCTGGGTTCTGCTATAGTATTATGTTATAACCTAGGTGCTGTTAAAGTGTTCTGTTATAGCCTGGGTATTGTGACAGCCTGGGTTCTGTTATAGAATGGGTTCTATTATATATCCTGGGTTCTGTTATAATGTTCTGTTATAGCCTGGGTTCTGTTGTAATCTGGATTCTGTTATATTCTGAGTTCTGTTATAGTCTGGGTTCTGTTACAGACTGTGTTCTGCTTTAATGTTCTATTATAGCCTGGGTTCTGTTATAATGTTCTGTTACAGTCTGGGTTCTAAATCCTGTCTCCTAAATCCTGTCTCCTATCTTCAAACTAAGGGCAACCATGGCATCCATGACAGAGTGAGAAGCATCCATCCACGGGTAAGAGTCTAGCTAACTACATTTTCAGATATTACACGTTTCTAATTTTGTCAGAAAGTCATTTTCATTTCAAGTTAAAGTGTACCGTTAGCTAGCTGGCTCGCTAGCTAACATGACGTGTATGATCTGTGAAGTAATATTATTAGTATCTCAGAGCGATTTGCATTGCTAGTTATAGAATAATGTTAGCTAGATTACATAGAATGTGGTTGTTTAGCTACCTGCAGATTCATGCAGGGTATTTTGTATTTGCCAAGTGTCATGACACCCCCCTCTCCCTGCCTCCCCCCTTTCCTCCTTCAATTAGGCTGCTGTGGTCAGAGGTCGTAAATTCCTGAGAAGACCTCATGGACACACAGTTATAGAGAGTAGTTTTTCATGGAGACAAAGGAAATACTTCCACTTCACAGAACTTGAGGTACGAACAAATTTCATGTTCCGGAGAAAGTGTAAAAGATCGGTGAAGAATCCAGCTACGAACTGATCCGTTTGTCACAACTTGGGAAGCTCATGGGAGATGGTGTGGCCACATTACCATAACGCTGTTTATATAATAGCCCCAGATATAAGGTTTACATCTAATTGTTGTATAAGATGAATGAATGAGTATGATACTGTTTACACAATTTTACAATGTGATTTTGGACTGTTTAATGAAGGAAAACTCAAAAAGGGAATTGGATTTGAACTAAATCAGAGGACCGCCCCTGAGCCCAGTTAGGGTCAGACATCCTCGGACAGCCCTTTTCTGGCATTCCGAATAAAACCCAACTTTGAGAAATTATCACCGGACCATGTTTTTCTCCATTAGGAGGGGGACAAAGGTTGTAAAAGATTGCTGAATCTTTTAACCATACCACATGGTTAAACTCTTAGACTATCGATACCGACAGAATGAGAACAAGTCTTTGATATTAATTACTAGTCTGCAGCTAGTAGTTAGCTATCATTGAACGTGAAGAACGACAACCGCCGAAACATCCATTCTATAGCAAATGTCACTTTGAACTATCCCCTCTAACCAAGACAGAGAGAGAGAGGGAGAGAGACAGACAATTCTACAAAGACACAAACTTTTCACCAGCGATCAAGATGACACACTGAGCGTAAATATATATATATACTGATTGCAATTGTTCCCAAATGAGTGAGCGTTCATGTGTAAAGGATTAGCATTTCAATTGTTATAATTATTAACTCTGTAGTGACTTCTCAGTCAACCCCCACTTCTCTCTTGTCTAACAAGCCGCCATGCCAGTTCAGCCCACTAGGGCACATTTTCCTATAATTTCATGTAACCACATTTACCATGTTTGTTTGTTTATATAATTTCTGTGAATTACTTAGTAATAAATCAATTATTTAAGACAATTGATGTATGGATGACTCATAGTGAAGACTGGGTTCGTGCAGATAGCCAACATTTACGACGTTTGGAATGAGACTAACGTGAGGTAAAATAAATAAATCAATAATCAGAAGACTATTGATCAGACATGAAAATATCTGAAAGGTTATATTGGGAAATTATAACTTTGTAATCTGAATACTTTCCTTGGTGCCCCGACTTCCTAGTTAATTACAGTTACATGATTATTCATTTTAATCGCGTAATACTGATTACAGGAATCTTTGATAAAAAGTAAGTCTTCAATTTAATGATAGTAAAGACACAACACATGGCAGCAGCTACTCTTGCTGGGGTTTATTATGGATCCCCATTAGTTCCTGGCAAGGCAGCAGCTACTCTTCCTGGGGTTTATTATGGATCCCCATTAGTTCCTGGCAAGGCAGCAGCTACTCTCCCTTGGGTTTATTATGGATCCCCATTAGTTCCTGTCAAGGCAGCAGCTACTCTCCCTGGGGTTTATTATGGATCCCCATTAGTTCCTGGCAAGGCAGCAGCTACTCTTCCTGGGGTTTATTATGGATCCCCATTAGTTCCTGTCAAGGCAGCAGCTACTCTTCCTGGGGTTTATTATGGATCCCCATTAGTTCCTGGCAAGGCAGCAGCTACTCTTCCTGGGGTTTATTATGGATCCCCATTAGTTCCTGCCAAGGCAGCAGCTACTCTTCCTGGGGTTTATTATGGATCCCCATTAGTTCCTGCCAAGGCAGCAGCTACTCTTCCTGAGGTTTATTATGGATCCCCATTAGTTCCTGCCAAGGCAGCAGCTACTCTTCCTGGGGTTTATTATGGATCCCCATTAGTTCCTGTCAAGGCAGCAGCTACTCTTCCTGGGGTTTATTATGGATCCCCATTAGTTCCTGCCAAGGCAGCAGCTACTCTCCCTGGGGTTTATTATGGATCCCCATTAGTTCCTGGCAAGGCAGCAGCTACTCTTCCTGGGGTTTATTATGGATCCCCATTAGTTCCTGGCAAGGCAGCAGCTACTCTCCCTGGGGTTTATTATGGATCCCCATTAGTTCCTGTCAAGGCAGCAGCTACTCTCCCTGGGGTTTATTATGGATCCCCATTAGTTCCTGGCAAGGCAGCAGCTACTCTTCCTGGGGTTTATTATGGATCCCCATTAGTTCCTGGCAAGGCAGCAGCTACTCTCTCTGGGGTTTATTATGGATCCCCATTAGTTCCTGGCAAGGCAGCAGCTACTCTTCCTGGGGTTTATTATGGATCCCCATTAGTTCCTGCCAAGGCAGCAGCTACTCTTCCTGAGGTTTATTATGGATCCCCATTAGTTCCTGCCAAGGCAGCAGCTACTCTTCCTGGGGTTTATTATGGATCCCCATTAGTTCCTGTCAAGGCAGCAGCTACTCTTCCTGGGGTTTATTATGGATCCCCATTAGTTCCTGCCAAGGCAGCAGCTACTCTTCCTGGGGTTTATTATGGATCCCCATTAGTTCCTGCCAAGGCAGCAGCTACTCTTCCTGGGGTTTATTATGGATCCCCAGTAGTTCCTGCCAAGGCAGCAGCTACTCTCGCTGGGGTTTATTATGGATCCCCATTAGTTCCTGGCAAGGCAGCAGCTACTCTTCCTGGGGTTTATTATGGATCCCCATTAGTTCCTGCCAAGGCAGCAGCTACTCTTCCTGGGGTTTATTATGGATCCCCATTAGTTCCTGCCAAGGCAGCAGCTACTCTTCCTGAGGTTTATTATGGATCCCCATTAGTTCCTGCCAAGGCAGCAGCTACTCTTCCTGGGGTTTATTATGGATCCCCATTAGTTCCTGTCAAGGCAGCAGCTACTCTTCCTGGGGTTTATTATGGATCCCCATTAGTTCCTGCCAAGGCAGCAGCTACTCTTCCTGGGGTTTATTATGGATCCCCATTAGTTCCTGCCAAGGCAGCAGCTACTCTTCCTGGGGTTTATTATGGATCCCCAGTAGTTCCTGCCAAGGCAGCAGCTACTCTTCCTGGGGTTTATTATGGATCCCCATTAGTTCCTGTCAAGGCAGCAGCTACTCTCCCTGGGGTTTATTATGGATCCCCATTAGTTCCTGGCAAGGCAGCAGCTACTCTTCCTGGGGTTTATTATGGATCCCCATTAGTTCCTGTCAAGGCAGCAGCTACTCTCTCTGGGGTTTATTATGGATCCCCATTAGTTCCTGGCAAGGCAGCAGCTACTCTTCCTGGGGTTTATTATGGATCCCCATTAGTTCCTGCCAAGGCAGCAGCTACTCTTCCTGGGGTTTATTATGGATCCCCATTAGTTCCTGCCAAGGCAGCAGCTACTCTTCCTGGGGTTTATTATGGATCCCCATTAGTTCCTGTCAAGGCAGCAGCTACTCTTCCTGGGGTTTATTATGGATCCCCATTAGTTCCTGCCAAGGCAGCAGC
Organism: Oncorhynchus nerka; assembly: GCF_034236695.1. Taxonomy (NCBI): domain Eukaryota; kingdom Metazoa; phylum Chordata; class Actinopteri; order Salmoniformes; family Salmonidae; genus Oncorhynchus; species Oncorhynchus nerka. Next base: position 66,014 of record NW_027040250.1, read on the forward strand.
TACTCTTCCTGGGGTTTATTATGGATCCCCATTAGTTCCTGCCAAGGCAGCAGCTACTCTTCCTGGGGTTTATTATGGATCCCCAGTAGTTCCTGCCAAGGCAGCAGCTACTCTTCCTGGGGTTTATTATGGATCCCCATTAGTTCCTGCCAAGGCAGCAGCTACTCTTCCTGGGGTTTATTATGGATCCCCAGTAGTTCCTGCCAAGGCAGCAGCTACTCTTCCTGGGGTTTATTATGGATCCCCATTAGTTCCTGCCAAGGCAGCAGCTACTCTTGCTGGGGTCCAAACATATTAAAGCGCTTACATTGCATATAAAACAGTACATTATATATCAATATCAGACCACTACATATATACAATCCAAAATGTTTAATACCACCATACAACAATATCACAATGTATGCATGTGTCTGTACCTTTGTGTGTGTCTCTTCACAGTCCCCTTTGTTCCAAAGGGTATATTTTTACCTGTTTTTAAAATGATATTCTACTTCTTGCATCAGTTACCTTATGTAGAATGGATTTCCATGTAGTCACGGCTCTATATATTACTGTGAGCCTCCCGTAGTCTGTTCTGGACTTGGGGACAGTGAAGAGACCTCTGGTGGCATGTCTTGAGGGGTATGCATTGGTGTCCGAGCTGTGTGGTAGTATTTTAAACAGACAGCTCTGTACATTCAGCTGTCAACACCTCTTACAAAATGAAGTCAATCTCTCTTCCACTTTGAGCCATGAGAGATTGACATGTATGTCATTAATATTAGCTCTCCGTGTATTTTAAAGAGCCAGCCGTGCTGCCCTGTTCTGAGCCAACTGCAATTTTCCCAAGTCCTTCTTTGTGGCACCTAATCACACCACTGAACAGTAGTCTAGGTGCAACAAAACTAGGGCCTGAAGGACCTGTCATGTTGATAGTGTTGTTAAAAAGGCAGAGCAACGCTTTATTAAGGACAGACTTCTCCCCATCTACAGACTACTATCAATATGTTTTGACGATGACAAATCAAATCAATGTTTATTTGTCACGCGCGCTGAATACAACAGTGAAACAGGCTCTAACCAATAGTGCAAAAAAATAGTGCAAAAGAATTGTGCAAAATAGTGCAAAAATAGTGCAATAGTGCAAAAAAAGGTGTTAGGTGAACAATAGGTAAGTAAAGAAATAAAACAACAGTAAAAAAACAGGCTATATACAGTAGTGAGACTATAAAAGTAGCGAGGCTACATACAGACACCGGTAAGTCAGGATGATTGAGGTAGTATGTACATGTAGATATGGTTAAAGTGACTATGCATATATGATGAACAGAGAGTAGCAATAGAGTAAAAGAGGGGTTGGCGGGTGGTGGGTGACGGGACAGAATGCAGATAGCCTGGTTAGCCAATGTGTGGGAGCACTGGTTGGTCGGCCCAATTGAGGTAGTATGTACATGAATGTATAGTTAAAGTGACTATGCATATAAGATAAACAGAGTAGCAGCAGTGTAAAAAGAGGGGTTGGGAAACAAACTGCTGCTCTTTGTTAACTTCTTCGATATAGGGGACGCTCTTTTAATTTTTGGATAAAAAAACGTTCCCGTTTTAAACAAGATATTTTGTCACGTAAAGATGCTCGACTATGCATATAATTGACAGCTTTGGAAAGAAAACACTCTGACGTTTCCAAATCTGCAAAGATATTATCTGTGAGTGCCACAGAACTGATGCTACAGGCGAAACCAAGATGGAATTTCAAACAGGAAATGCCCCAGATTTGGAATGCGCTTTGTTCCAATGTCTCCTTATATGGATGTGAATGCGCAAGGAATGAGCCTACACTTTCTGTCGTTTCCCCAAGGTGTCTGCAGCATTGTGACGTATTTGTAGGCATATCATTGGAAGATTGACCATAAGAGACTACATTTACCAGGTGCTCCGGTTGGTGTCCTCCGTTGCAATTATTGCGCAATCTCCAGCTGCGTGCATTTTTCCATTTGGTTCAGAGGAGAAACCAAACTGCCACGAATGACTTATCATCGAATAGATATGTTTCTGTCGATATTATGGAGTTAATTTGGAAAAAAGTTTGGCGTTGTAATGACTGAATTTTCGGGGTTTTTTCTTAGCCAAACATGATGAACAAAACGGAGCGATTTCTCCTACACAAATAATCTTTTTGGAAAAACTGAACATTTGCTATCTAACTGAGAGTCTCCTCATTGAAAACATCTGAAGTTCTTCAAAAGTAAATGATTTTATTTGAATGCTTTTCTTGTTTTTGTGAAAATGTTGCCTGCTGAATGCTAGGCTTAATGCTATGCTAGCTATCAATAATCTTACACAAATGCTTGTGTAGCTATGGTTGAAAAGCATATTTTGAAAATCTGAGATGACAGTGTTGTTAACAAAAGGCTAAGCTTGTGAGCCAATATATTTATTTCATTTCATTTGCGATTTTCTTGAATAGTTAACGTTGCGTTATGGTAATGAGCTTGAGGCTATAATTACACTCCCAGATTGCTCGACGCAACAAGTTAAAACTTCTTATGGCTGAGATCCCGTTACCGGGAGCGACATAACAACATCCAGTGAAAGTATTATAGTACTATATAGTAAGTATTAGCGCCATATTCAAAAGAACAGAAATCTCATGATTAAAATTCCTCAAACATACATGTATTTTATATCGTTTTCAAGGTAGTCTTGTTGTTAATCCCACCACAGTGTCCGATTTCAAATAGGATTTACGGGGAAAGCACCACAAACGATTATGTTAGGTCACCAACAACTCACTAAAATACACAGCCAATTTTACCGGCCAAAGAGAGAGAGAAAAAGCCTAAATCGAGATAAAATTAATCAATAACCTTTGATAATCTTCATCAGATGACACTCATAGGACTTCATGTTACACAATACATGCATGTTTTGTTTGATAAAGTTCATATTTATATCAGAAAATCTGAGTTTACATTGGCGCGTTAGATTCACTAGTTCCAAAACCATCCAGTGATTTTGCATAGCCACATCATTCAACAGAAATAGTCATCATAAATGTAGATGATAATACAAGTTATACACATGGAATTATAAATATACCTCTCCTTAATAATTATCTTCTTAGAGCTACCCCCTACTTTTTTCCATTTCCGCCTGAAGACATACCCAAATCTAACTGCCTGTAGCTCTGGCCCAGAAGCAAGGATATGCATATTTTTGGTACCATTTGAAAGAAAACACTCTGACGTTTATGGAAATGTGAATTGAATGTTGGAGAATATAACACAATAGATCTGGTTTAGATAATACAAGGAAAAAAACATATGATGTTTATTGTTGTTGCATCATCTTTAATATGAACAAGACAAAACAAACATTCAGATAGGATGATGGGGACAATTTCAGAAACATAAGAGGGCAACAGTACTTCTGCAAAGTTTCAGAATGATAACTTCTGGAATAAGTGTGACATTTAGCATGAAGTCACCCAGGTGTCCCACACAAGTTGCCCAAATGTACCCAAGTGGCCAAATTGATAAAGTTATACATTTTGAAGCAAATATCGAAATTCAAAATGCCAAAATGGTATTCTAACACACCCACCCAGAAAATAGAGGGGAACAAATGGAGAAAAAAAATATGAAGACAAAAATATATACATTTACAAAATAACATTGGTAACTATTTACACACTTTCAATATTTGGAAGACCCTCAGTCCTCTATCAAATCAAATGTATTTATATAGACCTTCATACATCAGCTAATATCTCAAAGTCCTGTGCAGAAACCCAGCCTAAATCCCCAAACAGCAAACAATGCAGATGTAGAAGCACGGTGGCTAGGAAATACTCCCTAGAAAGGCCAAAACCTAGGAAGAAACCTAGAGAGGAACCAGGCTATGAGGGGTGGCCAGTCCTCTTCTGGCTGTGCCGGGTGGAGATTATAACAGAACATGGCCGAGATTTTCAAACGTTCATAGATGACCAGCAGGGTCAAAGAATAATAATCACAGTAGTTGTAGAGGATGCAACAGGACAGCACCTCAAGAGTAAATATGAACAGTTTAGGGTTCCATAGCCGCAGGCAGAACAGTTGAAACTGGAACAGCAGCAAGGCCAGGTGGACTGGGGACAGCAAGGAGTCATCATGCCAGGTTGTCCTGACACATGGTCCTAGAGCTCAGGTCTTCCGAGAGAGAGAAAGAGGGCCAAACAGGAAGGATATAACATCACCCACTTTGCCAAAGCTCTACACAATATTGTGCTGCTGAGGTATAATAAACAGATATATATATATATATATATATATATATGGAGTACAGGGAACATAAGGTTGAATATATTATTATAGACCTGCTAGATCTACTGTCTCTTTTATATTATGACAAACCAGCTAGATCTACTGTCTTTATTATATTACAACAGACCAGCTGTATCTACGGTCTCCATTTCACTTTGGCCATTGTTGTGGGCCTGCCCTCCCCTCGTCAGCCTCAAATAGGCTATTTCATGTGGGTTGGGGTGGGGCGGCAGACACATTTCATCACTTTTCATTACATTTCATTACATTGTTTCATCACATTTCATTACATTACATTTTTATATATTGCTTCTAAAATTTTAAAAAATTCACAAATAATATTTTATATTATTAATTTCAAACATGGGCATTAGCATGAGAAGAACTTACCAGTCCAAAACGGTGACATTGTTCCTCTTCTGCAGGCACCATTACAGATTTTTCACAGTGGCTACAACGGTGTCCTCTCTATTCAAAAAATTATCCTACACTTAGGAATCGCAAAATGAATCGTCCTACAACAATCTCTGTCTCACTTTTCCGATCAATTTCTTCTAAAATTGTGTGTACATCTGTATATCTAGACTTAGATTTAGCTTTCCCTGACTTAGTCACCATACTGATTGATATATAATCAGCTGAATCTGCGCGTTTACCAAAACAACGCTGTGCGTAAAATGCGTAGCTCCTTCCGGAATAAAACTTCAGTAGCGAATGACTCTCTTTACCCCGGAGTTTACGACATGGGTTGGTCTTTCAACACACAACCGTTGCATATTGCCATTTACCTCAGCTCATTGGCTATCTACCCAGCTAGATTTCAAGACGATCAGTGGTCATTGGGTTAAAATACAGTCAATCAACGAAAGTGGTCATATCATTGGTGCACAGTGATGTCATTACTTGTTGTCTTCAAATCGGTTTCTTTCAGTCAATACATCCCGTGAAATAGCCCATCAGGTTTGGTTGTGTTACAAACAAACCAGTTGATTGAGTGTCGTCGAAAATGGAATGAGACGGAATTCACGACACAAGCAGTTCACAAAATGTTTCGTGTTAGGCTATAAAAACGGATTTTATCAAACAAAAGATCATTCATTGTGTAACAATGAGCATTGGGATTGAAAACAGATGAAGATCGTCAAAGTTAAACAATTTATTTGAATGCAGTATGTGATTTTGATACGCCTGTGCTGGTTGAAATTGTTGTTTTTTATGGGGCTCTATCCTCAGATAATAGCATTGTAATCTTTCGCAGTAAATTATTTTTTAAATCTGACAACGTAGTTGGATTAGCAAGATTCTAGGCTTTCTATACATGTGAGACACTTGTATTTTCATGACTGTTTAATATGACTATTTATGTAGCGATCACCGTATGTTGTGGAATTTCAGCCCGCTACCGGGTTCCGTGCTCAGAGAGGTTAATGCAACCGCTGTGTCAGATTTCAAAAAAACTTTACGGAAAAAGAAACCCATGCAATAAACTGGGACTGCGCTCAGAAGTAAAAACAATACAGCCGCAAAGATGACGTCAACATAAACAAGAAATTACATGATAAATATTCCCTTACCTTTGATGGTCTACATCAGAAAGCATTCCAGGAATCCCAGGTCCACAATAAATGTTTGTTTTGTTCAATTAAAACATTTCCGTTATTTATGTCCAAATACCTTCTTTTGTTAGCGTGTTTGGTATACATATCCAAACGCTAATTCTGGTCAGCGTTATATCGGACAAAAACTTCAAAAAGTTATATTACCGGTCGAAGAAACATTTCAAACTAAGTACAGAATCAATCATTAGGATGTTTTTAACATATAGCTTCAATAAAGTTCCAACCAGAGTAATCCTTCTTGTCTTCGTGAGCAATGGAACGCAAGTGACTACCAAGAGGAATAAACATGATCAGAAATGGCTGACTGCCAGACACCTGACTGATTGTGCTATCATTCACTCCCACAACATCATAGAAGTCTCATTATAATTTCTATTGATGGTTGACATCTAGTGGAACCCCTAGGCAGTGCAACATCATTCATATATCAAGGGGATTTCATTGGGGACTCTGGTGAATACATACAAAGCTCAGATTTCTGACTTCCTGTTTTCAACTCAGGATTTTGCCTACCATACGAGTTCTGTTATACTCACAGACATCATTCAAACAGTTTTAGATGCTTTAGACTGTTTTCTATCCAATACTAATAAAATCCATATATAAGAAACTGTGACTGAGGAGCAGGCCGTTTACTTTAGGCGCCTTATTCATCCAAGCTACTCAATACTGCCCCCCAGCCATAAAAAAGTTAAGTGTTGGTGTCATTTCAGTTGCTGTAGTAGCTGATGTGTATAGTGATGAGTCATCCGCATACATAGACCCAATTTACTCAAAGCCAGTTGCATGTCGTTAGTAAAGATTTAAAAGAGTAATTGGGCCTAAACAGCTACCCTGGGGAATTCCTGATTCTACCTGGATTATGTTTGAGAGGCTTTGAAGAACACCCTCTGTGTTCTGTTAGACAAGTAACTCTTTATCCACACTATAGCAGGGGGTGTAAAGCCATTACACAAGTTTTTCCGGCAGCAGATTATGATCTATAATGTTAAAAGCTGCACTGAAGTCTAACAAGACAGCCCCCCACAATAATTTTATCATCGATTTCTCAGCCAGTCATTGTGTAAGAGCTGTGCTTGTTGAGTGTCCTTCTCTGTAAGCGTGTTGAAATAGCATTGTATCTGGTCAAACATAATTTTTTCCAAAAGTTTACTAAGGGTAAGACACATTGGTCAGCTATTTGAGCCAGTAAAGGGGGCTTTACGATTAGGTAGCGGAACGACTTTTGCGTCCCTCCAGGCCTGAGGGCACACACTTTCTAGTAGGCTTAAATTGAAGATGTGGCAAATAGGAGTGGCAATATCGTCCACTATTATCCTCAGTAATTTTCCATCCAGATTGTCAGACCCCAGTGGCTTGTCATTGTTGATGTCAAAACATTATTGTTGTCTCTCGTCCACACTGAATGTACGGAATTCAAAGTAAAAGTATTGTCTTTCATAATTTGTTCAGATATATTTGGATGTGTAGTGTCAGTGTTTGTTGCTGTCATGTGATACCCAAGTTTGCTTGTCTTTCCAATGAAAAGTAATTAAAGTAGTTGGCAATATCAGTGGGTTTTGTGATGAATGAGCCATCTGTTTTAATGAATGATTTTGCCAAGTTTGTCTAGAGTCATTAACAACACTCAGGTGTGTCCAATTTACTCATTATGATTTCCTTATTTTCTGATGTTTGATGCAGAAGCTTGAATTGTTTACTGTTTGTTTTCATGTCCTGAGTGAGTTTTCGAGACTTAGTGTTTGTTGGTTTTTCAAGTGTACTATGATCCTGCGGCTATTGTTTCTCAGTAAAGTATTATGTTTATCCTTAACCACTGATTCCTCATCTGGTCTCTTCTTTGCACCTGGGTCCAACCTTACCATGTCACAAATCAGTTGGGCTGCCAAATTTATTTGCCATACCCTTTGCCTCTCAATCATACACATACACATACACATCCCTCTCAACCATACACATTTTCAATTCTTCATCAAGTGGATTTAACAGTTTTTACAGTCATTTTCTTATTGGGTGCGTACTTATTAGTAACTGGAATAAGCAATTTCATAAATGTGTCAAGTGCAGCTTCTGGTTGCTCATTACACACCACAGACCAGCAAATATTCTTTACATCAACATATGCATCACTAGAGAACTTGTAATACCTCTTAGGCCCAGCATTTGGAACTTTGGTTTTCCTAGATATAGCTACTATATTGTGATCACTACATCAGATGGATATGGATACTGCTTTATAGCAAATATCTGCAGCATTAGTAAAGATGTGATCAACACATGTTGATGATTTCATTCCTGTGTTGTTTTTAAATACCCTGGTAGGTTAACTGACAACCTGACCAGTTTGCAGGTGCTGGTTAGAGTTTGAAGTTTTTTCTTGAGTGGACAGCTTGATGAGAATATTTAAATCACCCAGAAAATATACCTCTCTGTTGATATCACATATATTATCAACCATTTCACACATATTATCCAGATACTGACTATTAGCACTTGGTGGTCTATAGCAGCTTCCCAAAAGAATGTGTTTTAGGTGAGGCAGATGAACCTGTAGCCATATTACTTCAACAGTATTTAACATGAGATCATCTCTAAGCTTTACAGGAATGTGGTTCTGAATATAGACTGCAACACCACCCCCGTTGTCATTTCTGTATTTTCGGTAGATTTTATAACCATGTATTTCTACCACTGTATCATCAAATGTATTATCTAAGTGAGTTCCAGAGAAAGAATATCTGTTACAAGCAAGTTATTGACCTCATGGACCTTGTTTCTCAGACTGCATATGTTAATGTAGGCTATTTTAGCACTTCTCTGGGTTGCTTGACTGTGTTTAATGCTTTACTGGGAAGCTTATCAGAAGTAGACTTGCTCATGTTATTTATATTGGATGTAACGGGTGTCGTCGTCTGATGAGGAGGAATCGGACCAAAGCGCAGTGTGGTAAGTGTTTATGACTTTTATTTAACTGAACATTGAAACAAAAAGAACAAAGTGCAATACGAAACCGAAACAGTCCTGTCAGGTACAGAAAACACTAAACATAAAACAACTACCCACAAAACATAGGTGGGAAAAAGCTACCTAAGTATGGTTCCCAATCAGAGACAATGATAGTCAGCTGTCTCTGATTGAGAACCATACCTGGCCAAAACAAAGAAATACAAAACATAGAAAAAATAACATAGAATGCCCACCCCAAATCACACCCTGACCAAACCAAAATAGAGACATAAAAAGCTCTAAGGTCAGGGCGTGACATTGGAGCTGATAGTGCAGGGTGAGCTACACACAGTGGTCTTCCTACTCGGGCACACCGCCTCAGTGCTAACTGTGTAACTCTGGTTCATAAGCTGATTACTGCATACAGTAGCTGTAGGATAAACAGAGGTATTCAGGGCAATTATGGGGAAATAAATTAAGTTACTTACATTGTGTCTGCCAATGACCCTAGGATAATGTACATTTGATGCAGTATTATGATGACTCATTGTCACAATGGTAGGGATAAACTGAGCTGGTCTTGGCTCATTGGAAGTAACGTTATGAATTGGGATTATGGTTCATTGTTTGGCTAGCTAGCTACATGTCTAAGCAAAAGACTCCACGATGCAAGTTACCATTTCAATAGAATGTTCATCATGTCACTGTGACAACTGTCAATAGACGTAGCTGCTAAATTCACTCAGATTTTAGAGCACTCTCAGAGTGCAGAATAACTGACAAATTTACAAACGCTCAACACCCATTGAATATGGCCATTGTCAGTAAATATTGGTAAAAAATCTATGGTTGTTTAGTACATGGCCTCACATGTGAATCCTTAAAGGGATGGATGGAGCTTAAAGCTTAAGATTGTGTGAACAATGCTGAATAGGTGTAAACAAAGAAGAGCTGTCCAGTAAGTGTACCAAAACATTCAAGGGCCATTTTTTCAAAAGTGAGTTTATCAACTTTCAAAGCAGAATTACTTTCCCACTGTTCCTCAACTGTAGTGTGTGGTATACCATTTTCTAACTCTGAGTCTCTACTTTTATCGAATGTAAAAAACACCATTTCAAATTCTGCTACATAAAACCGAATCGAGCCGGTCGGTCACATTTTAGTATATGGTTTTCATATTAATGCGAAACTCCTGTTCTTTTTCAAAGATTTTTCAGAAAAACAAGCGTATCTCTGTGAAATGTCAACAGAGCACTGAGCATACCTCAAGCTTTAATTTTCTAACCCTTTTTTATTTAATTCAGCTTATATCACGTTAATTTTGCTTTATGTTACCCGCTGAAACAACTTTGCAGAAGATGTCAAATCAATGTCAAATCCTCAAAAGTCTCTATGAGAAGCGGCACTGCTCTGTCAACAGAGCTTGGTGTTTATTATTGGATGCATTAGGTTATGGAATCTGATCTCATGGATACAATTGCTACCCAGACTATCTGCATTGACGTTTTTGATCTCTTTTAAATCATCACATACGCTGCTGCTACTGTTTATTATCTATCCTGTTGCCAAGTCACTTGACCTCTACCTATATCTACATATCAACTTCAATTACATTGTACACCTGCAGATGGACTTGGTACTGGTACCCTGTGTATACAGTTGAAGTCAGAATTTTAAATACACCTTAGCCAAATACATTTAAACTCAGTTTTTCACAATGTTTGACATTTAATCCTAGTAAAAATTCCCTGACTTAGGTCAGTTAGGATCATTAATTTTAAGAATGTGACATTTCAGAATAATAGCAGAGAGAATGATTTATTTCAGCTTTCATTTCTTTAATCACAATCCCACTGGGTCAGAAGTTTACATACACTCAATTCGTATTTGGTAGCATTGCCTTTAAATTGTTTAACTTAGGTCAAACATTTTGCGTAGCCTTCCACAATCTTCCCACAAAAAGTTGGGTGAATTTTGTCCCATTGCACCTGAGAGAGCTGCTGTAACTGAGTCAGGTTTGTAGGCCTCCTTGCTCGCACACGCTTTTTAGTTCTGCCCACAAATGTTCTATAGGACTGAGGTCAGGGCTTTGTGATGGCCACTCCAATACCTTGACTTTGTTGTCCTTAAGCCATTTTGCCACAACTTTGGAAGTATGTTTGGGGTCATTGTTCATTTGGAAGATCCATTTGCGTCCAAGCTTTAACTTCCTGACTGATTTCTTGAGATGTTGCTTCAATATATCCACAAATTGTTCTTTCCTCATGATGCCATCTATTTTGTGAAGTGCACCAGTCCCCCCTGCAGCAAAACACCCCCACAAAATGATGCTGCCACCTCCGTGCTTCACGGTTTGGATGGTGTTCTTCGGCTTGCAAGCTTCCCCCTTTTCCCTCCAAACATAAAGATGTTCATTATGGCCAAACAGTTCTATTTTTGTTTCATCAGACCAGAGGACATTTCTCCAAAAAGTACGATCTTTGTCCCCATTTGCAATTGCAAAACATAGTCTGGCTTTTTTATGGCGGTTTTGGAGCAGTGGCTTCTTCCTTGCTGAGCAGCCTTTAAGGTTATGTCAAAAAAGACTCATTTGACTGTGGATATAGATACTTTTGCATCCGTTTCTACCAGCATCTTCACAAGGTCCTTTGCTGTTATTCTGGGATTGATTATGCACTTTTCGCACCAAAGTACATTCATCAATGTACTTTGTATCCCTAGAGGTATGACGGCTGCTTGGTCCCATGGAGTTTATACTCGCGTACTATTGTTTGTACAGATGAACGTGGTCCCTTCAGGCATTTGGAAATTGCTACCAAGGATGAACCAGACTTTTGATTTTTCCATGATGTCAAGGAAAGAGGCACTGAGTTTGAAGGTAGGCCTTGAACAGTCAACTTAGTGTATGTACACTTCTGACCCACTGGAATTGTGATACATTGAATTATAAGTGAAATAATCTGTCTGTAAACGATTGTTGGAAAAATGATCTGTGTCATGCACAAAGTAGATGTCCTAACCAACTTGCCAAAACTTTAGTTTGTTAACAAGAAATTTGTGGAGTGGTTGAAAAATGAGTTTTAATGACTCCAACCTAAGTGTATGTAAACTTCTGACTTCAACTGTATAAGTTATCATTCCTCATTGTGTATTTATTCCTTGTGTTATTATCTTTCTATTCTTTTTGTCTATTTTTCTCTCTGCCTTGAAGGGCCCATAATCAATCAATCAATTAAAGGTATTTATATAGCCCTTCTTACATCAGCTGTACAGTGCTGTACAGAAACCCAGCCTAAAACCCCAATAAAGCAAGCAATGTAGGTGTAGAAGTACGGTGACTTGGAAAAACTCCCTAGAAAGGCAAGAACCTAGGAAGAAACCTAGAGAGGAAGCGGGATATGAGGGGTGGCCAGTCGTCTTCTTGCTGTGCCGGGTGGAGATTATAACAGAACATGGCCAAGATGTTCAAATGTTCATAGATGACCAGCAGGGTCAAATAATAATTATCACAGTGGTTGTAGAGGGTGCAACAGGTCAGCACCTCAGGAGTAAATGTCAGTTGGCTTTTCATAGCCGATCATTCAGAGTATCTCTACCACTTCTGCTGTCTCTAGAGAGTTGAAAACAGCAGGTCTGGGACAGGTAGCACGTCCGGTGAACAGGTCAGGGTTCCATAGCCGCAGGCAGAACAGTTGAAACTGGAGTAGCAGCATGATCAGGTGGACTGGGGACAGTGTTTTGTGGGATCTTGTCTACAGTTAGTTGCCTGTGTGCACACCAGTAACTTCACGTTTCGTTTGGTAGTTTGTTGTTTTGTTCGGTGTTCATTTATTAAAGGATAATGTACGCCTACCATGCTGCACCTTGGTCCAATCATTACAACGATCGTGACAGGGCCAGGTAGTCCTGAGGCATGGTCCTAGGGCTCAGGTCCTCCGAGAGAGTAAGAAAGAGAAAGAAATAAAGAGAGAAAGCGAGAGAGAATTAGAGAGACGATACTTAAATTCACACAGGACACCGGATAAGACAGGAGAAATACTCCAGATATAACAGACTGACCCTAGCCCCCCAACACATAAACTACTGCAGCATAAATACTGGAGGCTGAGACAGGAGGGGTCAGGAGACACTGGGGCCCCGTCCGACGATACCCCCAGACAGGGCCAAACAGGTAGGATATAACCCCCCCACATTGCCAAAGCACAGCCCCCACACCACCAGAGGGATATCTTCAACCACCAACTTACAATCCTGAGACAAGGCCAAGTATAGCCCACAAAGATCTCCCCCATGGCACAAACCCAAGGGAGGGGGGCGCCAACCCAGACAGGAAGATCAGGTCAGTGACTCAACCCACTCAAGTGACGCACCCCTCCTAGGGACGGCATGGAAGAACACCAGTAAGTCAGTGACTCAGCCCCTGTATTGGGGTTTGAAGCAGAGTATCCCAGTGGAGAGAGGGGAACCGGCCAGGCAGAGACAGCAAGGAGGGTTCGTTGCTCCAGTGCCTTTCCGTTCACCTTCACACTCCTGGGCCAGACTACACTCAAACATAGGACCTACTGAAGAGATGAGTCTTCAATAAAGACTTAAAGGTCGAGACCAAGTCTACGTCTCTCGCATGAGTAGGCAGACCATTCCATAACAATGGAGCTCTATGGGAGAAAGCCCTGCCTCCAGCTGTTTGCTTAGAAATTCTAGGGACAGTAAGGAGGCCTGCATCTTGTTACCATATCGTATGTGTAGGTATGTACGGAAGGACCAAATCGGAAAGATAGGTAGGAGCAAGCCCATGTAATGCTTTGTAAGTTAACAGTAAAATCTTGAAATCAGCCCTTGCCTTAACAGGAAGCCAGTGTAGAGTGGCAAGCACTGGAGGAATATGATACATTTTTTAGGTTCTAGTCAAGATTCTAGCAGCCACTAACTGAAGTTTATTTAGTGCTTTATCCAGATAGTCGGAAAGTAGAGCAATGCAGTCGTCTAATCTAGAAGTTACAAAAGCATGGGTTCATTTTTCTGCATCATTTTTTTCAAGAAAGTTGTACAACCATCAAGCTTAATTGTCAGATTCAACAGAAGATCTCTTTGTTTTTTAGGACCTAGACCTAGCATCTCTGTTTAAAAGTAGAGGGTCTTAAACCAGACTGAAGTGTTTCGTATACATTGTTTGTCTTCAGGAATGGAGTGAGTTGCTGCCCAGCAGCTTTTTCTAAAACTTTTGAGAGGAATGGGAAATTCGATATGGCTTGCTTCAGAGCTCGGGTATTTTCTGTATACCAAGGAGCTAGTTTCTTATGACAAATGTTTTTTGTTTTTAGGTGTGTAACTGCATCTAGGGTATTACGCAAGGTTAAATTGAGGCCTGCATCTCCCATAAGAATTTCACTGTTAGTCTACACCTGTTATTTCCAAAACGTGACAAATAAAATTTGATTGATTTGATAACGTTAATGATATGTTCTAAAAAATACCCCACTGAAGGATTCAGAACATGAAGATTCATATCTGTCTTAGTAAAAAAAAATGTTTTAACATAAAATAAATTTCATCAGCAAAGTGTGTTTTCACACACTCTGAGCAGGTATTGTGTGTTCCACCTGTGTTTTACCAGATTGCTATTATTCATCACAAGGAGAATGTCCTGTGTTCACAGTGAGTTTTACCTTGACTGCCAGCAGAGAGGACTGGCCACCACTCAGAGCCCGGTTCCTCTCTAGGTTTCTTCCTAGGTTCCTGAATTTCTAGGGAGTTTTTCTTATCTACTGTGCTTCTACATCTGAATTGCTTGCTGTTTGGGGTTTAGGTTGGGTTTCTGTACAGCACTTTGTGACATCTGCTGATGTAAAAAGGGCTTTATAAATGCATTTGATTGATTGATTATTGATCACTAGGAGAATGTCCTGTCTTCACTGTGTTTTACCTTGACTCCCAGCAGAGAGCTGTTATTAATCACTAGGGAAATGTCCTGTCTCCACAGTTTTTTACGTTGACTCCCAACTGTTATTCATCACTAGGAGAATGGCCTGCCTTCACAGTGTTTTACGTTGACTCCCAACAGAGAGCTGTTATTCATCACTAGGAGAATGTCCTGTCTTCACAGTGTTTTACCTTGACTCCTAACTGTTATTCATCACTAGGAGAATGTCCTGTCTTCACAGTGTTTTACCTTGACTCCCAACAGAGAGCTGTTATTAATCACTAGGAAAATGTCCTGTCTTCACAGTGTTTTACCTTGACTCCCAACAGAGAGCTGTTATTCATCACTAGGAGAATGGCCTGTCTTCACAGCCCAATAAAACCCAGAGTAATGAAGCCTCTGGTCCCTGTCATCCACAAACTGTTTTATAAAGGATCACACAATTATACTTCACCAGCTCTCCAAAAATGCTGACAAGCTCTGGTTCAATAAAGTGCAATCTGTTGACAGTGAACTACAGTGGCTGTTCTCCTCAGAGCCATAGCTCACAGAGCTTATAATACTACCTGAACTGACCAAGAGAATCCTCGGGTAAAGCCCTGTAAACGTTCTGCTTACACAGACAGGCCCATATTAAAGACCTGTATCTGTTCTGTCCATACAGGCAGGCCCATAATAAAGCCCTGTAAATGTTCTGTCAGTACATACAGGCCCATATTAAAGCCCTGTAAATGTTCTGCCCATACAGACAGGCCCATATTAAAGCCCTGTAGATGTTCTGTCAATACATACAGGCCCATATTAAAGCCCTATAAACGTTCTTCCTATACAGACAGGCCCATTTTAAAGCACAGTAAATGTTATTTAAAGCCCTGTAAATGTTCTTCCTATACAGACAGACCCATATTGTCACGACTTCCACCGAAGGTGGTTCCTCTCCTTGTTCGGGCGATGCTCGGTGGTCGGCGTCGCCGGCCTACTAGCCATCACCGATCCATTTTTCCTTTTCCATTTGTTTTGTCTTTGGGTCATTCACACCTGGTTTTCATTTGCTTTCATTTCTGTGTGTATATTTACCCCTGTTTCCCCGCTTAGGTTTGTGCGGGATTATTTTTCATGTTGCTCGTTGAGTTTTTTTCCCTCAGTTTATTCACGTGTACCGTATGTTAAGTATAGTAAGGAGCGTTGTTTTTTCTCCTTCCGTGAGTAACTGTGTGTTCCCATTGTCTTGGGTGTTTATTGGACATTGACCCTGTATTTGGGACATGCCTATTAAAGACGCTACATTGACATCTCTGCTCTCCTGCGCTTGACTCCTTAAGGAAAAGGTATATCTATAATTCCATGTGTATAACTTGTATTATCATCTACATTTATGATTACTATTTCTGTTGAATGATGTGGCTATGCAAAATCACTTGATGTTTTTGGAACTAGTGAATCTAACGCACCAATGTAAACTCAGATTTCTTTATATAAATATGGACTTTATCAAATAAAACATGCATGTATTGTGTAACATGAAGTCCTATGAGTGTCATCTGATGAAGATAATTCAAGGTTAGTGATTCATTTTATCTTTATTTCTGATTTTTGTGATTTATGGTTTAGTGGAGACCTAACATAATCGTTTGTAGTGCTTTCGCTGAAAAGCCTATTTGAAATCGGACACTTTGGTGGGATTAACAATGAGAATAGCTTTAAAATTATATAAAACACGTATGTTTTAGGAATTGTAATTATGAGATTTCTGTGGTTTGAATTTGGCGCCCTCTATTTTCACAGGTAGTTGTCATATCGATCCCGGTATTGGGATTGCAGACATAACAGTTAACTTGTTATGGCTGCAATCCCGATATCAAGATAAGTGTCATCAACAACCGCTGAATAGCATAGCACTACATTCAATAAATATTACTACAAATATTTATATTCATGAAATCACAAGTGCAATATAGGAAAACACAGCTTAGCCTTTTGTTAATCCACCTGTCGTCTCAGATTTTGAAATGATACTTTACAGCGAAAGCA
Organism: Oncorhynchus nerka; assembly: GCF_034236695.1. Lineage (NCBI taxonomy): Eukaryota > Metazoa > Chordata > Actinopteri > Salmoniformes > Salmonidae > Oncorhynchus > Oncorhynchus nerka. Next base: position 82,813 of record NW_027040250.1, read on the forward strand.
ATCCAAGCGTTTGTGTAAATGTATCGATCGCACGACAAAACATTAAGTACACATCAGGTAGCTCGATCACGAAAATCAGAAAAGCAATCAAATTAATCGTTTACCTTTGATGATCTTTGGATGTTTTCACTCACGAGACTCCCAGTTACACAACAAATGTTCCTTTTGTTCCATAAAGATTATTTTTAGATCCAAAATACCTCTGTTTGTTTGTCGCGTTATGTTCAGAAATCCACAGGAAAGAGCGGTCACGACAACTCAGACAAATTCCAAATAGTTTCCCATAATGTCCACAGAAACATGTCAAACGTTTTTTATAATCAACCCTCAGGTTGTTTTTAAAATATATAATCGATAATATATCAACCGCAAATGTCTTTCACAGTAGGAGAGGGAAAAGCAATACCTATCCAAACTCTGTGTGACCACAAACTCATGTGACCACTTGACGCGATGTTATCGTTCTGGCTCATTTTTCAAAATAAAAGCCTGAAACTATATCTGAAGACTGTTGACACCTTGAGGAAGCGATAGGAAAAGGAATCTGGTTCATATCCCTTTAAATTGAGCAAAGGGAGGCTCTGGAACATGGAGTTTTCAAAATAGAAGCCACTCCCTGCTTTGATTTTCCTCAGGGTTTCGCCTACAATATCAGTTCTGTTATACTCACAGACAAGATTTTGACAGTTTTGGAAACTTTAGTGTTTTCTATCCAATACTAATAATAATAAAGCATATATTAGCAACTGAGACTGAGGAGCTGGCCGTTTACAATGGGCACCTTTTCAACCAAGCTACTCAATACTGCCCCTGCAGCCATAAAAAGTAAGTAGCAACCACCTAGCAGACCGGGTATGGTAACTGCTGGTGGTGAAGGAGACAGGACTACAGAGGTAACGAGGGAGTTTACCCAAAAGGGCTTTATAGATGAACACATACAAATGTAGCTTTCCGCGCATATAAAGTAGGGTCCATCCTACCATTTGGAACAAAGTGCAATGGTGGGTGAGTGACTTGGCATTAGTAATAAAGCCCAAGGATGCATGATAAACAGAGTCAAGTCTCTGTAAGACAGAGGAGGCTGCATGCATATACAACAAGTCACCACAATCAATTACAGAGAGAAAAGTGGCCTGAACAAGCTTCTAGCCATAAGCGGGAAGCAAGCCTTATTACAAACATAAAAATCCAATTTCAATTTAAGCTTACTCACAAGATTATCCACATGAATAATAATAATTTTGCACGCCCAATTTTTCAGTTTTTGATTTGTTAAAAAAGTTTGAAATATCCAATAAATGTCGTTCCACTTCATGATTGTGTCCCACTTGTTTTTGATTCTTCACAAAAAAATAAAGTTTTATGTCTTTATGTTTGAAGCCTGAAATGTGGCAAAAGGTCGCAAAGTTCAAGGGGGCCGAATACTTTCGCAAGGCACTGTATATGTACTGTATGTATCATCTGCATATAGATGTAACTTTGCTGGTTGCATCCCATTTCCATATCACAAATAATCATAAATAAAAATTGAGAACAACACAGGAGCTAAAATGGAACCCTGGGGTACACCTCTATTAATCTCTAGAAAGATAGACTTGTGATTATCAGTATTTACACATTGTGTTCTGTCAGAAAGATAGTTCTGGTTAGAACTATCTTCTGTCAGAAAGATAGTTCAAGCTAGCAACAATTCATGGTCAACTGAATAAATCCACAAACAGAGCAGCACAATGTTGCTTTTTAATTAACAAGTGCATTAATGATGTAATTTGCCATAGCTGCAGTTGTGGCACTGTGCCCCGATCAAAAGCCAGAGTGAACCCCGCTCAGTGTGTTATTTTCAATTAAGAAGAGTTTTAACTGTGAGTTCACTAGGGATTCATAGACTTTGGCCAGGATAGGGAGTTTGGAGATAGTTGTTAGCATCTTAGGGATGTCCACATAATCTGATTTCCAAATGCAGAGTATGGAACTGGTCAAGAGACTGAAGTTGAAAATGTGAGCCACAGGTTCAGTAATAATACCAGCTGCTATAGCGGTCCAGGTTGTCTGGACCTGCAGACTTTTTAGTGTCTATTTCCTTTAGTGCTTTATAGATCTCAGTGTAAGAAATCGGCTCAAAGTTAAGATGGTTCACTTTAAGGGCCTATATAATAGTTTACTGTAACATAGATTACATTACAGGCCTGGGCCCCAACATTATCAAAAACTGAACCAAAATATATGAAGTGCTTGTTCAAAACCCCTACAATATCAGCTTTATCCTTCACTTCATTAGAATCCATCATTAAATGGAAGGCCAGATGATATATTAGAACCGTTGCTTCCGGGTTGGAGGGAGCGGTCGCATCTGCACTCGGTCCGCAGGTAGTATTACATTTCATTACATTTCATTATAGTACAACGGTTCGATTTGTCTAATCTTAGCAATTTTTCTTCTTAGCTAGCTACATAGCCGTCTTTGTATCATAGATAATTGCGTAATTATCGTATTTCGTCGTCCTAACGCAGTCTACACCGCCCTGCAGCTAGCTAGCTAGCTAACGTCTACCGTTAGCTAGTCCACCGTCTACCGATTAGCAGGACAACTTACACTCAACTGAACGACTTGATTAGTGTAGTGTTAGCTAGCTACATAGTTGTCTTTGCTGTCTTCGTATCCAAGATAATTGTGTAGTTTAGAGTGTGTAGTTTTAGAGTGATTATCTTAATTTACCGAGGTTAGCTAGCCAGCTATTCGTCGTCCTTAACGTAACAGAACTTCCGCACTCAACAATCCGGTCGCATTTCGCTTCGCTCCACAGGTAGTATCACATTTTTCATCTCATTACAGTACAACGGCTTGATTTGTTTGATCGTAGCTAGCTACATAGCTAGCTACATAGCCGTCTTTGTATCAAAGATAATTGTGTAGTCTTGAGCGATTTCCTAGGTTAGCTAGCCAGCTATTGTCGTTCTTTTAACGCAACGTAACATAAATCAACACTGCTAGCTAGCCAGCTAGCCCCGAATAGCAGCACAGTAGAAACCATTACACTCAACGGAACGACTTGATTAGTGTAGTGTCAACAACGCAGACACTGCCAGCTAGCCTACATAGTCAACAACGCAGCCTCTGCCAGCTAGCCTACTTCAGCAGTACTGTATCATTTTAATCATTTTAGTCAATAAGATTCTTGCTACGTAAGCTTAACTTTCTGAACACTCGAGACGTGTAGTCCACTTGTCATTCCAATCTCCTTTGCATTAGCGTAGCCTCTTGTGTAGCCTGTCAACTATGTGTCTGTCTATCCCTGTTCTCTCCTCTCTGCACAGACCATACAAACGCTCCACACCGCGTGGCCGCGGCCACCCTGATCTGGTGGTCCCAGCGCGCACAACCCACGTGGAGTTCCAGGTCTCCGGTAGCCTCTGGAACTGCCGATCTGCGGCCAACAAGGCAGAGTTCATCTCAGCCTATGCCTCCCTTCCCTCCAGTCCCTCGACTTCTTGGCACTGACGGAAACATGGATCACCACAGACAACACTGCTACTCCTACTGCTCTCTCTTCGTCTGCCCACGTGTTCTCGCACACCCCGAGAGCTTCTGGTCAGCGGGGTGGTGGCACCGGGATCCTCATCTCTCCCAAGTGGTCATTCTCTCTTTCTCCCCTTACCCATCTGTCTATCACCTCCTTTGAATTCCATGCTGTCACAGTTACCAGCCCTTTCAAGCTTAACATCCTTATCATTTATCGCCCTCCAGGTTCCCTCGGAGAGTTCATCAATGAGCTTGATGCCTTGATAAGCTCCTTTCCTGAGGACGGCTCACCTCTCACAGTTCTGGGCGACTTTAACCTCCCCACGTCTACCTTTGACTCATTCCTCTCTGCCTCCTTCTTTCCACTCCTCTCCTCTTTTGACCTCACCCTCTCACCTTCCCCCCTACTCACAAGGCAGGAAATACGCTCGACCTCATCTTTACTAGATGCTGTTCCTCCACTAACCTCATTGCAACTCCCCTCCAAGTCTCCGACCACTACCTTGTATCCTTCTCCCTCTCGCTCTCATCCAACACTTCCCACACTGCCCCTACTCGGATGGTATCGCGCCGTCCCAACCTTCGCTCTCTCTCCCCGCTACTCTCTCCTCTTCCATCCTATCATCTCTTCCCTCTGCTCAAACCTTCTCCAACCTATCTCCTGATTCTGCCTCCTCAACCCTCCTCTCCTCCCTTTCTGCATCCTTTGACTCTCTATGTCCCCTATCCTCCAGGCCGGCTCGGTCCTCCCCTCCCGCTCCGTGGCTCAACGACTCATTGCGAGCTCACAGAACAGGGCTCCGGGCAGCCGAGCGGAAATGGAGGAAAACTCACCTCCCTGCGGACCTGACATCCTTTCACTCCCTCCTCTCTACATTTTCCTCTTCTCTCTCTGCTGCTAAAGCCACTTTCTACCACTCTAAATTCCAAGCATCTGCCTCTAACCCTAGGAAGCTCTTTGCAACCTTCTCCTCCCTCCTGAATCCCCCTCCCCCCCCTCCCTCTCTGCAGATGACTTCGTCAACCATTTTGAAAAGAAGGTCGACGACATCCGATCCTCGTTTGCTAAGTCAAACGACACCGCTGGTTCTGCTCACACTGCCCTACCCTGTGCTCTGACCTCTTTCTCCCCCTCTCTCCAGATGAAATCTCGCGTCTTGTGACGGCCGGCCGCCCAACAACCTGCCCGCTTGACCCTATCCCCTCCTCTCTTCTCCAGACCATTTCCGGAGACCTTCTCCCTTACCTCACCTCGCTCATCAACTCATCCCTGACCGCTGGCTACGTCCCTTCCGTCTTCAAGAGAGCGAGAGTTGCACCCCTTCTGAAAAAACCTACACTCGATCCCTCCGATGTCAACAACTACAGACCAGTATCCCTTCTTTCTTTTCTCTCCAAAACTCTTGAACGTGCCGTCCTTGGCCAGCTCTCCCGCTATCTCTCTCAGAATGACCTTCTTGATCCAAATCAGTCAGGTTTCAAGACTAGTCATTCAACTGAGACTGCTCTTCTCTGTATCACGGAGGCGCTCTGCACTGCTAAAGCTAACTCTTTCTCCTCTGCTCTCATCCTTCTAGACCTATCGGCTGCCTTCGATACTGTGAACCATCAGATCCTCCTCTCCACCCTCTCCGAGTTGGGCATCTCCGGCGCGGCCCACGCTTGGATTGCGTCCTACCTGACAGGTCGCTCCTACCAGGTGGCGTGGCGAGAATCCGTCTCCACACCACGTGCTCTCACCACTGGTGTCCCCCAGGGCTCTGTTCTAGGCCCTCTCCTATTCTCGCTATACACCAAGTCACTTGGCTCTGTCATAACCTCACATGGTCTCTCCTATCATTGCTATGCAGACGACACACAATTAATCTTCTCCTTTCCCCCTTCTGATGATCAGGTGGCGAATCGCATCTCTGCATGTCTGGCAGACATATCAGTGTGGATGACGGATCACCACCTCAAGCTGAACCTCGGCAAGACGGAGCTGCTCTTCCTCCCGGGAAGGACTGCCCGTTCCATGATCTCGCCATCACGGTTGACAACTCCATTGTGTCCTCCTCCCAGAGCGCTAAGAACCTTGGCGTGATCCTGGACAACACCCTGTCGTTCTCAACTAACATCAAGGCGGTGGCCCGTTCCTGTAGGTTCATGCTCTACAACATCCGCAGAGTACGACCCTGCCTCACACAGGAAGCGGCGCAGGTCCTAATCCAGGCACTCGTCATCTCCCGTCTGGATTACTGCAACTCGCTGTTGGCTGGGCTCCCTGCCTGTGCCATTAAACCCCTACAACTCATCCAGAACGCCGCAGCCCGTCTGGTGTTCAACCTTCCCAAGTTATCTCCGTCACCCCGCTCCTCCGCTCTCTCCACTGGCTTCCAGTTGAAGCTCGCATCCGCTACAAGACCATGGTGCTTGCCTACGGAGCTGTGAGGGGAACGGCACCTCAGTACCTCCAGGCTCTGATCAGGCCCTACACCCAAACAAGGGCACTGCGTTCATCCACCTCTGGCCTGCTCGCCTCCCTACCACTGAGGAAGTACAGTTCCCGCTCAGCCCAGTCAAATCTGTTCGCTGCTCTGGCCCCCCAATGGTGGAACAAACTCCCTCACGACGCCAGGACAGCGGAGTCAATCACCACCTTCCGGAGACACCTGAAACCCCACCTCTTTAAGGAATACCTAGGATAGGATAAAGTAATCCCTCTCACCCCCCCCCCTTAAAAGATTTAGATGCACTACTGTTCCACTGGATGTCATAAGGTGAATGCACCAATTTGTAAGTCGCTCTGGATAAGAGCGTCTGCTAAATGACTTAAATGTAAATGTAAACCTGACACTGATTTGATTAGCTTCCAGAACTTGGTAGGGTTGCTTAGGATCTCTGTGACTGCTTTTAAACAGTAACCTGATTTGGACTTCCTAATAAAACCTGTACTTTTGTTTCTTAAAGCTCTGAAGGAGGCCCAGTCAACAGGAGAATTTGCATGTCTAGCTTGATTCCAAGAGATATTTCTCTTTCTATTTTATTCTGCCACGTTATCTGAAAACCAGGGATTGTCTCTTCCACTGATTCTAAATTTCTTCACATGGGCATGTTTATCACAAATGGACACTAATTTCATATAAAAATAGTCCCAGGCAGTGTCAACATCGGGAATCAGACTTTGTCAATATTATGGTACAGATCATGTAAGAACACTTGCTCATCACACTGTCTAAAATGTCTTTTAAAAATATAACGAGGTTTGGCTTTGGTAATTTTTGTATTTCTAACACAAGCGATTGCACAGTGATCACTGACATCATTACAGAATATCCCAGTCGATGTGTATTTGTAAGGTGCGTTCGTAGGCGTATTAATTAATTGAGTGAGATTCAGGGAGTCCCACAGTTCTTTAAAAGAGTCCGATACAGATGTAAGCATGTCCCAGTTCAAATCTCCTCATTTAGTCATTTAGCTTGTGCAGGGCATCAGAAAGAGAGTTAAGTGCATCTCCCAAAGCCGAGGGAGTTCTGTAGCAGCTGAGGGAGGTCTGTAGCAGCCGAAGGAGGTCTTTAGCAGTCGAGGGCGGTCTGTAGCAGACCAGGCCGGTCTGTAGCAGCCCAGGGTGGTCTGAGGCAGCCGACTACTGTGATGGGGGAGTTATTATATACGTTCACTTTAACCTCAAGCAATTAAAAATGTTTGGCTTTGGTAATGGAGAGATTTTCAGAGGTGTTAAAGTCAGATTTAACATAAATTGCAACCCCTCCTCCTTTACTCATCCGATCAGCTCTAAAACCCATGTACCATCAATAGAAATCGAGTTATTTGACACAGATTTTTTTAGTCAAGTTTCCGATAAAACCATTACGTCTGCATTTGTCGTTTTGGCCCATATTCTAATCATGTCTATTTTTGGAAATAGACTTCTGACATTAACATGCAAGAGACCAAAACCTGCTCTGTTTTTAAAATCCTAGGGAGTCGGTCGAGATTGCATGGTATCTACCGGCCCAGTTTCCCAATGCGTGAGGACTTGGTGGAGCCGGCACCATTGTGTTAGAGGAATTTTAAATTCCTATATGTTTTATAGCCAAAATCAAATTCGCACTCTCTCTAGTTCATTAATGAGGTGTAAGTTCATTAATTATGCATGAAGTAGATCGAGACCAGTCTTAAAAGCCAGGTAACAGCGTTTAATTCAAGAGAGTACTACCACATACACATATTTCCACAGGTTATAAACTGAAAATGACGTCAGCGTTTAAACGTTCTATCTATTTCACCAGTAGAGGGGCCCTCTAGCTCTCGAGCCTTCGCGTTATCAGTGTAATATTTGTGTTGTGGAGAAATGACCAGGCAGGAGACGGGAGTACAGTTAGTTTTCGTTTAGTCAAAAACCCCTCGTGCTCTACAGTTCGCGGCATTCCAGTGCGCATGTGCATTTCCTATTAGGTGTAGTAACGTAACACTTCCGTAATGCATTACTGCTTAGTAACAGCACAGTAACTAATATAAACAGATGTAGATCCCAGATACTACACTCCTCCCCCATAGTGTTTAACTCCCAGAGAACAAGGTAAATATGTTAGGTAACTACTAATGCAATATCTGAACAATGCATTCTTAAACATTTTTCAACTACTGGGTTGAAGCAGACTTTTCAGAGCCCAGCACAAATCCAGGGGATTATTCTGCCCCGAAGATGGAGTTTGTGTCCTAATAACTAACCCAGGTAATGTCCTTTTTCTTTCCTTTTATCTAGGACATGATAACACTTAAAGTGTTTGTTTTACTGTCCGTTACCTCCTTAACCAGCTCAACTCACAGGTCAAGCTTTTGAGGTGCCCTTCGCTGTCGAATAGGATATCTCCGCTCCTCCTGGGCTTCCTGTGGTGGGCCAGGTTCGGGTGGAAGGTCAGGCTCTGTCTCTCCCGTACGTCCACAGTCAGGAGAATAGTCCTGGGGGTCGTTATTGTTCTTGTTCTCTCGGCATGTCTCTGCTGGGGCGTTGGACCGTAGCAGATGATCCACATGAACGTTGACCTGGCGTTCTTCTGCTGTAGCTGGTGCTTTGCCACAGTGCTTGACAAGTCTGGTTTCAACAATGTCAGGCGGGTACGTGGTTGGCATTTCAGAAACAGTTCAGCTGGTGTACATTCCGTTACTGTGTGTGGGGTGTTACGGTAAGTAAACAGGAACCGGGGAAGCCTTTGGTGGATGGGCACAGACTGAACCTCGAGTCTAGGCCTTCTTAAAGGTTTGCACGGCTCTCTCCGCTGCTCCGTTTGATGCCGGATGGTAAGGTGGTGACAGGATGTGCCTTACCCCATTGTTCTTGAGAAACATTTCAAAATCGTTTGACGTGAACGGAGGGCCATTGTCCGATACGAGCTCCTTGACTAGTCCAAAGGATGCAAACAGGTGTCTGAGAAGATTGATGGTCTTCTCAGCTGTGGTCAGTTGAGTAGGGAACACTTCCATCCACTTGGAATGGACATCGACGACAACAAGGAAATGTTGCTTGTCAATTTCTGCGTAATCCACATGGATGCGTTCCCAAGGTGTAGCAGCCCAGAACCATGGATGAAGAGGTGCAGCAGCAGGCTTGTTGCGAACAGCTTCACAAGGTGAGCAGTGGCCTACATGCTGTTGAATGTCCTGATCCAGTCCAGGCCACCACAGATAACTGCGAGCGAGTGCTTTCATTCGAGTGATCCCTGGATGTCCCTCATGCAGGTCAGATAGCAGTCTCCTCTGGAATTTGTGAGGTACCACCACCCTTGATCCCCACAGAACACACCCTTGATCAGTGGACAACTGGTCTTTCTTGTCGATGAATGGACGAAGGTTATCGTTATTTACGAAGGTTGGCCAACCGCCTAATGTTAAGTCCAAGACTTTGGAAAGCACTGGGTCTTTCCTTGTTTCCTCTGCTATGTCAGAAGCAGATATGGGCAGTTCATCAATGAGAGAGATCTGGAAGACTGCTCTATCATCTTCACTGTCGGAGTCACTATTGCATGGTAGTCTTGATAGTGCATCGGCATTTGCGTGATCACTGGATCGTCTGTACTCAATCTCGTAGTCGTAGGCTAACAATATCAGAGCCCAACGTTGCATTCGAAGTGCAGCAAGAGTTGGTATAGCTGATTTTGGTCCACGGATGGCCAACAGAGGCTTGTGATCTGTCAGCAGTTGGAACTTCCTTCCGTAGAGGTATTTGTAAAACTTCTTCACTCCGAATATTATGCTCAGGGCTTCCTTCTCAATTTGAGCATAACTTTTCTCACTTGGTGACAGTCCGTGATGCAAATGCAATAGGGTGTTCTTCACCTGACGGTAGAACATGTGAGATGACGGCTCCTACTCCGTATGTAGATGTATCACACGCGAGTCTCAGCTTCATCTCTGTGTTATAGTGGGCAAGCCACTTGCTCTTTAGCAGACGCTGTTTGCAAGTCTTGAATGCTTCTTCGCATTGTGGGGACCAATTCCACTTTGTATCGGCCTGCAGCAGTTGGTGAAGCGGATGCAACAATGTGGACAAGTTTACCACAAACTTTCCGTAATAGTTCAGGAGCCCCAAAAATGACCTCAGCTCTGAGATATTTGTGGGTGCTGGAGCGTTTACGATTGCTTCCACCTTGCTGTTGGTTGGGTGCAGGCCTTGTGCATCAATCTTGTATCCGAGATACTCCACTGAGTCCTGGAGGAACTCACACTTGCTGCGTTTCATTCTCACTCCGTATTTCTCCAGTCTTGACATCACTTTGTCCAGCACTACAAGGTGCTCTCCAATGGTTGGTGCTGACACGAGGATGTCGTCCATGAAGCACACAACATGGTCTATACCGTCCAAGATCTGATCCATTGTTTGTTGGAATATCGCTGGAGCTGTCGAGATTCCATAGGCCAAGCGATTGAATCTGAATAGCCCCTTGTGTGTATTGATGGTCAGATACTGTTCTGACTCCGGATCCAGCTTCAGTTGCTGATAAGCGAATGCCAGGTCCAGCTTACTGAAAACCTTCCCACCAGCTAGAGTGGCAAACAGATCTTCAGCGTTTGGTAGTGGATATTCCTCTGGCAGTATGCAGCGATTTACTGTGACCTTGTAGTCACCTCACATTCTGACGGTCTTGTCTTTCTTTGGGACTACAACAATCGGAGCGGCCCAGTCGCTCCTCGCTACTTTCGTTATTATGTTATTCTTCTGTAGGCGGTCCAGTTCCTTCTCTACTGCTTCCTTAAGAGCATAGGGAACTGGACGTGGTTTGTGAAAGATAGGCTTGGTCCCTTCTTGCACTCTGACTTTTGCTGTGAAGTCTTGTATTTCACCGTAGCCATCTTTAAAAAGTTCTTTGTGCTTCTCCAGCATGTTAGTGAGTGTAGCCTGACTCACTGGTTTGTCATTTCTCAGACTGAAGATTTCTCCCCAGTTCAACCTGATCTTTTGTAGCCAGTTTCTTTCTAGCAAGGCTGATTTTTCTCCTTTAACAATGACAAGCGGTAGCGTCTACTCCTTCCCCTCATACCGGACTGGTACCTGGATCTGCCCTAACACAGGAATAGTGTCACCAGTGTATGAAGAAAGGCGGATGGACGCGGGCTGAAGAGGGCACTCTTTCAGTTTTTCTTTGTAGAGTCTCTCTGGAACCAGGGATACAGACGCTCCGGTGTCCAGCTGCATTTTTACTGGTTTTCCCGCTAACTCCATGTTGAGATAGATTCCATCTTTTAGTTGTTGAGCTGTGTACACTGTGAACAGTTCCACTACTGTTTCAGTTGTACCTTCCTCTTCTTGTGCTGCGTCTGACACTTTGTGCGCTCTTGCTGTGCGTTTCGAGGCTTTACACACTCTCTGTAAATGTCCAACCTTTCCACAATTGTGGCACTTTTCCTTTTGGAATCGACATTCACTGTGCTGATGATTATCTCCCCACATCTGTAGCAACTTGGCTTAGACCTTTGAGATGTGGGCTGCTTTGTTCTTGTGTAACCTTGAGGACGGGACTGAAAAAAGTGTGACTTTTGTGAGCTTTTTTCACCACGTGCATCACTGACCTTGTGAACACCTTTCTGACGTTCTGCATGTCCCGATAGCTCAATAGTATCCCTGTGGGCAAGCTCGAGTCCAAGTGCTATATCACAGGCTTTCTTAAAGGTCAGGTCCTTCTCTGACAGGAGCCTTCTGTGATATGCTTCACCTGTGAGACCACATACAAACTTGTCTCGGAGAGCATCATCAAGAAATTGTGCAAACTCACATGTACTTGCCAGCCTTTTCAAAGCAAGGATGTAGTCAGCCACGGTTTCCCCTTGACTCTGGTGACGTTGGTAAAATCTGAAATGTTCTGCAATGAGAATTGGCTTAGGCTTGAAATACCTTGAAAGAGTTTCAGTCAGTTCTGCATAGTTCAACTCCACTGCTTTCATTGGTTCAATGAGACCTTTCAGCAATCCATACTCAGTTGGACCCAAAACACTGAGAAATACGTCTGCTTTCTTTCCATCTTTGATTTCATTTGCAGCCAGCCAACGCTCAAAACGCTCCAAATAGGAATCAAAATCCTCTTTTGTAGCCTCAAACTCTGGTACTCGACCAATGGTTGCCATTTTCACAGTTAATTGTTCAGTTTCCTTATATTCCTTAATTTTCTGAATATTCATCTACTTCTTCACTTCAGAAGTTTCTGCAATTACTTCATTCACTGCACTCATTTGTATTAATGTACACACCGTGTTACGTCCCTTCTTCCTTTTTTTTTTTCCTTGACAATATTTCTCCACTGAGATCGCCTAATTTCAATGGGTTCAATGACAGTTTATTTTATTTAACCACCAGAGGGCAGTGTCGCTATTCTGGACTCCAATAGTCTTGCTACTTGGCAGCTCCTGAATACTGTACTAGCAGTGCTAGCAGTGCTTAGCCTACTCTACTGGCGAAAGAAAATAAAAAATAACTGACGAATTACATAATTATTTTGAGTTTCATTACTCACGCAACATTCTTCCCTTCAAGCAATGTCCGTTTATGTAGTTTAATCCCATCCTCGTCGCCACTGTAATATTTGTGTTGTGGAGAAATGACCAGGCAGGAGACGGGAGTACAGTTAGTTTTCGTTTAGTCAAAACCCCCTCGTGCTCTACAGTTCGCGGCATTCCAGTGCGCATGTGCATTTCCTATTAGGTGTAGTAACGTAACACTGCCGTAATGCATTACTGCTTAGTAACAGCACAGTAACTAATATAAACAGATGTAGATTCCAGATACTACAATCAGCACGAAGTCAAGGTCAGTCAGTATAAATCAGCATTCTAGACAGTCTGGAGATCGGCCGTTCCTGCCACCTGGAGATTGTACAAATGAATGAACTAAGGAACAGACCTTCATTGTTACTAAACTCCTGACTACATTATATACAATTGGGAATGGGAGCAAGAGAAAAAATTCATATGTACAGTACATTATAGCATTTGGACTAGTCAGTTCTGATTGGAATGTATACATAATTAGTCATTTCCAGCATAATTTCCTATAACACATTGTCAATAAAATGAGCTGTCTTTTGACACAGAAAAAAAATAATTATATAGTTTGAGATTTTGGAAGTATGGCATCAAGTGTAGTTCCAGTTGCATTTGAGAGTGGTACAAATGCAATTGCAGAGAGACCAAGTTCCTGGTGGTATTGAGAACATGTAGATTTTCCCACTCATCAGGTTTTCCAATCCGGTAACCGCTTATCTGCTCCTAGCCTTCAGTGTGCACCTGCGCTGGTGTAGCAGGCCTTGAATGCAGACAGAAACTGCTAACTCGGTGAGCTCCAACTCCAGAAAGGTGTAGGCTACAGTTTATGAGCAGCCTGATGTGGATAGGGGGATGCTCCCGCTGCTATTTCCTGAAGTCGATGATCTGCTCCTTTGTTTTGTTGAGGATAGGTGAGAGGTTATTTTCCTGGCACAAAACTCCCAGAGCCCTCACCTCCTCCCTGTAGGCTGTCTCATCATTGTTGGTAATCAAGCCTACTACTGTTGTGTCGTCTGCAAACTTGATAATTGAGTTGGAGGCGTGCGTGGCCACCAGTCATGGGTGAACAGGGAGTACAGGAGGGGGCTGAGCATGCACACTTCTGGGGCCTCAGTCTTGAGGATCAGCAAAGTGAATGTGTTGTTTCCTACCTTCACCACATGGGGGCGGCCCGTCAGGAAGTCCAGGATCCAGTTGCGCAGGGCGGGGTTCAGTCACAAGGCCTCGAGCTTAATGATTAACTTGTAGGGTACTATGGTGTTGAATGCTGAGCTATAGTCAACGAACAGCACTCTTACACATGTATTCCTCTTGTCTAGATGGGATAGGGCAGTGTGCAGAGTGATGATGATAGCATCTCCTATGGATCTATTGGGGCGGTAAGAAAATTGAAGAAAACAGGTAAGGTGGAGGTGATATGATACCTTGACTAGCCTCTCAAAGCACTTCATTTTTTTATTTTTTATTTTTATTTTTTTTTATTTCACCTTTATTTAACCAGGTAGGCTAGTTGAGAACAGGTTCTCATTTGCAACTGCGACCTGGCCAAGATAAAGCATAGCAGAGTGAACAGACAACACAGAGTTACACCTGGAGTAAACAATTAACAAGTCAATAACACAGTAGAGAAAAAAAAGGGGAGTCTATATACAATGTGTGCAAAAGGCATGAGGAGGTAGGCGAATAATTACAATATTGCAGATTAACACTGGAGTGATAAATGATCAGATGATCATGTACAGGTAGAGATATTTGTGTGCAAAAGAGCAGAAAGGTAAATAAATAAAAACTGTGGGGATGAGGTAGGTGAAAATGGGTGGGCTATTTACCAATAGATTATGTACAGCTGCAGCGATCGGTTAGCTGCTCAGATAGCTGATGTTTGAAGTTGGTGAGGGAGATAAAAGTCTCCAACTTCAGCGATTTTTGCAAATCGTTCCAGTCACAGGCAGCAGAGTACTGGAACGAAAGGCGGCCGAATGAGGTGTTGGCTTTGGGGATGCTCAAAGAGATACACCTGCTGGAGCGCGTGCTACGGATGGGTGTTGCCATCGTGACCAGTGAGCTGAGATAAGGCGGAGCTTTGCCTAGCATGGCCTTGTAGATGACCTGGAGCCAGTGGGCCTGGCGACGAATATGTAGCGAGGGCCAGCCGACTAGAGCATACAAGTCGCAGTGGTGGGTAGTATAAGGTGCTTTAGTGACAAAACGGATGGCACTGTGATAAACTGCATCCAGTTTGCTGAGAAGAGTGTTGGAAGCCATTTTGTAGATGACATCGCCGAAGTCGAGGATCGGTAGGATCCTTATTAGGGTAAGCTTGGCAGCGTGAGTGAAGGAGGCTTTGTTGCGGAATAGAAAGCCGACTCTTGATTTGATTTTCGATTGGAGATGTTTGATATGGGTCTGGAAGGAGAGTTTGCAGTCTAGCCAGACACCTAGGTACTTATAGGTGTCCACATATTCAAGGTCGGAACCATCCAGTGTGGTGATGCTAGTCGGGCAAGCGGGTGCAGGCAGCGATCGGTTGAAAAGCATGCATTTGGTTTTACTAGCGTTTAAGAGCAGTTGGAGGCCACGGAAGGAGTGTTGTATGGCATTGAAGCTCGATTGGAGGTTAGATAGCACAGTGTCCAATGACGGGCCGAAAGTGTATAGAATGGTGTCGTCTGCGTAGAGGTGGATCAGGGAATCGCCCGCAGCAAGAGCAACATCATTGATATACACAGAGAAAAGAGTCGGCCCGAGAATTGAACCCTGTGGCACCCCCATAGAGACTGCCAGAGGACCGGACAACATGCCCTCCGATTTGACACACTGAACTCTGTCTGCAAAGTAATTGGTGAACCAGGCAAGGCAGTCATCCGAAAAGCCGAGGCTACTGAGTCTGACGATAAGAATATGGTGATTGACAGAGTCGAAAGCCTTAGCAAGGTCGATGAAGACGGCTGCACAGTACTGTCTTTTATCGATGGCGGTTATGATGTCGTTTAGTACCTTGAGTGTGGCTGAGGTGCACCCGTGACCGGCTCGGAAACCAGATTGCATAGTGGAGAAGGTACGGTGGGATTCGAGATGGTCAGTGACCTGTTTGTTGACTTGGCTTTCGAAGACCTTAGATAGGCAGAGCAGAATGGATATAGGTCTGTAACAGTTTGGGTCCAGGGTGTCTCCCCCTTTGAAGAGGGGGATGACTGCGGCAGCTTTCCAATCCTTGGGGATCTCAGACGATATGAAAGAGAGGTTGAACAGGCTGGTAATAGGGGTTGCGACAATGGCGGCGGATAGTTTCAGAAATAGAGGGTCCAGATTGTCAAGCCCAGCTGATTTATACGGGTCCAGGTTTTGCAGCTCTTTCAGAACATCTGCTATCTGGATTTGGGTAAAGGAGAACCTGGAGAGGCTTGGGCGAGGAGCTGCGGGGGGGCCGGAGCTGTTGGCCGAGGTAGGAGTAGCCAGGCGGAAGGCATGGCCAGCCGTTGAGAAATGCTTGTTGAAGTTTTCGATAATCATAGATTTGTCGGTGGTGACCGTGTTCCCTAGCCTCAGTGCAGTGGGCAGCTGGGAGGAGGTGCTCTTGTTCTCCATGGACTTCACAGTGTCCCAGAACTTTTTGGAGTTGGAGCTACAGGAAGCAAACTTCTGCCTGAAGAAGCTGGCCTTAGCTTTCCTGACTGACTGCGTGTATTGGTTCCTGACTTCCCTGAACAGTTGCATATCGCGGGGACTATTCGATGCTATTGCAGTCAGCCACAGGATGTTTTTGTGCTGGTCGAGGGCAGTCAGGTCTGGAGTGAACCAAGGGCTATATCTGTTCAAAGTTCTGCATTTTTTGAACGGAGCATGCTTATCTAAAATGGTGAGGAAGTTACTTTTAAAGAATGACCAGGCATCCTCAACTGACGGGATGAGGTCAATGTCCTTCCAGGATACCCGGGCCAGGTCGATTAGAAAGGCCTGCTCACAGAAGTGTTTTAGGGAGCGTTTGACAGTGATGAGGGGTGGTCGTTTGACTGCGGCACCGTAGCGGATACAGGCAATGAGGCAGTGGTCGCTGAGATCCTGGTTGAAGACAGCGGAGGTGTATTTGGAGGGCCAGTTGGTCAGGATGACGTCTATGAGGGTGCCCTTGCTTACAGAGTTAAATTCATGATGACAGAAGTGTGTCCTCCGGGGCGATAGTCATTTAGTTCAGTTACCTTTGCTTTTTTTGGTACAGGAACAATGGTGGCCATCTTGAAACATGTGAGGACAGCAGTCTAGGACAGGGAGAGATTGAATATGTCCGTAAACACACCAGCTGTGCGCATGCTCTGGGGACGCGCCTAGGGATGTCGTCTGGGCTGGCAGTCTTGCAAGGGTTAACAGGCTTAAATGTCTTTCTCACATGCACCATGGAGAAGGAGAGCCCACAGTCCTTGGTAGCGGGCTGCGTTGGTAGCACTGTTATCCTAAAAGAGGACAAATAAGGAGTTTAGCTCGTCTGGAGACAAGGTGTCAGTATCCACAATGTGGCTGGTTTTTCTTTTGTAGTCCGTGATTGTCTGTAGACCCTGCCACAGACGTCTCGTGTCTGAGCCATTGAATTGCGACTCCACTTTGTTCTATACCTTGCATTGCCCGTATGTATATTTAAGAGCCTAAACTATCCTACTTACTGAATCGTATTCTATGCCGCTCTGACATTGCTCGTCCATATATTTTTGTATTCTTAATTTCATTTCTTTACTAGATTTGTGTGTATTGGGTATATGTTGTGTAATTTTTAGATATTACTTGTTAGATATTACTGCACTGTCGGAGCTAGAAGCACAAGCATTTCACTACACCCGCAATAACATCAGCTAAACACGTGTATGTAACCAATAACATCTGCTAAACACGTGTATGTAACCAATAACATCTGCTAAACGGTGGAACAAACTCCCTCACGACGCCAGGACAGCGGAGTCAATCACCACCTTCCGGAGACACCTGAAACCCCACCTCTTTAAGGAATACCTAGGATAGGATAAAGTAATCCTTCTCACCCCCCCCTTAAAAGATTTAGATGCACTACTGTTCCACTGGATGTCATAAGGTGAATGCACCAATTTGTAAGTCGCTCTGGATAAGAGCGTCTGCTAAATGACTTAAATGTAAATGTAAATGTAAACACGCGTATGTAACCAATAACATCTGCTAAACACGTGTATGTAACCAATAACATCTGCTAAACACGTGTATGTAACCAATAACATCTGCTAAGCATGTGTATGTAACCAATAACATTTGATTCGATTTTTTCCTGTCTGATTGCCTTACAGATGGAATAACTACACTGTTTAGGTTTTAATAATAATACTGTTTGTATTCGTCCATATTCCCAGTCACCTTGCCATGGTTAAATGCGGTGGTTGGCGCTTTCAGTTTTCTGCGAATGCTGCCATCTAGCCACGGTTTCTGGTTAGGGTAGGTTTTAAAAGTCACAGTGGGTATGACATCTCCTATACACTTCCTGATTAACTCAGTCACAGAATCAGTGTATATGTCAATGTTATCCACGGGTAGTTCCTGTTTGAGTTTCTGCCTGTAGGAAGGGAGGAGCAAAATGGAGTTGTGGTCAGATTTGGATGCCTTATAGGCATCCCGGAAGTTGGAGTAACAGTGGTCAAGTGTTTTAACAGCGCGAGTACTGCAGTCGATATGTTGATAGAACTTCGGCCTCCTTATTCTCACATTTGCTTTGTTAAAATCCCCAGCTACAATAAATGCAGCCTCAGGATATGTGGTTTCCAGTTTTCATAAAGTCCACTGGAGTTCTTTGAAGACTGTTGTGGTATCAGCTTGAGGGGGGATATACACGGCCATGGCCATAACCGATGAGAACTCTCTTGGGAGATAATACGATCTGCATTTTATTGTGAGGTATTCTAGATTGGGTGAACGAAAGGACATACGTTCCTCTATGTTATCACAATTACACTATGAGTTGTTAATGATGAAACATACACCCCCGCCCTTCATCTTCCCAGAGAGATATTTACAGTGGGGCAAAAAGTATTTAGTCAGCCACCAATTGTGCAAGTTCTCCCACTTAAAAAGATGAGGTTTTCACACACTGTTGCTGGTATTATGGCCCATTCCTCCATGCAGATCTCCTCTAGAGCAGTGATGTTTTGGGACTGTTGCTGGGCAACACGGACTTTCAACTCCCTCCAAAGATTTTCTATGGGGTTGAGATCTGGAGACTGGCTAGGCCACTCCAGGACCATGAAATGCTTCTTTGTTGCCTGGGCGGTGTGTTTGGGATCATTGTCATGCTGAAAGACCCAGAAACGTTTCATCTTCAATGCCCTTGCTGATGGAAGGAGGTTTTCACTCAAAATCTCACGATACATGGCCCCATTCATTCTTTCCTTTACACGGATCAGTCGTCCTGGTCCCTTTGCAGAAAAACAGCCCCAAAGCATGATGTTTCCACCCCCATGCTTCACAGTAGGTATGGTCTTCTTTCAATGCAACTCAGCATTCTTTGTCCTCCAAACATGACAAGTTGAGTTTTTACCAAAAAGTTATATTTTGGTTTCATCTGACCATATGACATTCTCCCAAACTACTTCTGGATCATCCAAATGCTCTCTAGCAAACTTCAGACGGGTACTTGTACGGGTACATGTACTGGCTTAAGCAGGGGGACATGTCTGGCACTGCAGGATTTGAGTCCCTGGCGGCGTAGTGTGTTACTGGTGGTAGGCTTTCTTACTTTGGTCCCAGCTCTCTGCAGGTCATTCACTAGGTCCCCCCGTGTGGTTCTGGGATTTTTGCTCACCGTTCTTGTGATCATTTTGACCCCACAGGGTGAGATCTTGCGTGGAGCCCCAGATCGAGGGAGATTATCAGTGGTCTTGTATGTCTTCCATTTCCTAATAATTGCTCCCACAGTTGATTTCTTCAAACTAAGCTGCTTACCTATTGCAGATTCAGTCTTCCCAGGCTGGTGCAGGTCTACAATTTTGTTTCTGGTGTCCTTTGACAGCTCTTCGGTCTTAGCATAGTGGAGTTTGGAGTGTTACTGTTTGAGGTTGTGGACAGGTGTCTTTTATACCGATAACAAGTTCAAACAGGTGCCATTAATACAGGTAACGAGTGGAGGACAGAGGAGCCTCTTAAAGAAGAAGTTACAGGTCTGTGAGAGACAGAAATCTTGCTTTTTTGTAGGTGACCAAATACTTATTTTCCACCATAATTTGCAAATAAATTCATTAAAAATCCTACAATGTGATTTTCTGGATTTGTTTTCTCATTTTGTCTGTCATAGTTGAAGAGTACCTATGATGAAAATTACAGGCCTCTCTCATCTTTTTAAGTGGGAGAACTTGCACAATTGGTGGCTGACTAAATATTTTTTGCCCCACTGTATTCCTGTCTGCACGATGAACTGAGAGTCCAGCTGGCTGGACCGATTCGGACAGGATGTCCCGAGTGTCACGTCCTGACCTTAGTTCCTTTTTTATGTCTCTATTTTAGTTTGGTCAGGGCGTGAGTTGGGGTGGGCATTCTATGTGTTGTTCTATGTTTTTTTATTTCTGTGTTTGGCCTGGTATGGTTCCCAATCAGAGGCAGCTGTTTTTCGTTGTCTCTGATTGAGAACCATACTTAGGCAGCCTGTTTTCCTACTATGGGTTGTGGGTAGTTATTTTCTGTTTAATGTTTTTGTTGCACCTTACAGAACTGTTTAGTTTTTGTCGTGTTTTCTCCTTTGTTATTTTTGTGTTCGGGTTTAATAAATATAACATGAACACTTACCATGCTGCGCATTGGTCCGATCCTTCATACTCGTCGTCAGAAGAGGAGGAAAACTGTTACACTGAGAGAGGCATGTTTCCGTGAAGCAGAGTATGTTACAATCCCTGATGTCTCTCTGTAAATTATCCAGGAACTGAACATTAGCGAGCAATATTCTCGGAAATGGTGGGTGGTGTGCACGCCTCCTAAATCAGACTAGAAGACTCCTAGATGGGGTAAATAAGTTGGACCTGGGAAGAAAAAAATGGAAGGACAGGATATCCTTCCTTGGCAGGAGTCACAGAGGACGCAAGGAGAGAAGGGAGAACAGCAACGACACTGGGGTTCGCGGCCACAAAGAAAGCCCAAAAAACAGCCCAGAAATATTTGGGAGGGGGCACAAGGAGTGGTCGGCGGAGCTGAAGAGTGAACCAGATATAGTCTGGGAGAGAGGAGGAGACTGAACGGAGAGAGTCAGACACCGTCAGTGAGTGGATGGAGATATTGGAAGAGAAAGAACGGAGAGAGTTGTTGAGTTGGTGGAAGATGCACAACATTTGCCATAAGGAGTGCGTTATCAGTTTAATGCCAACTGAGTCAGCTCTCTGTACTCATCCTGAGGAGCGTGCTATCAGTCTGGTAAAATCTGTGCCGGCTCCACGCACCAGGTCTCCAGGACGCCTTCCCAGCCCTGTATGTCCTGTGCCAGCTCTCCAAACTCGCTTTGAGGGGCGTGTTATTTGTCAGGTACCATGCATGTCAACAGTCCGGTGCCACCTGTGCCGGCTCCACGCACCAGGCCTCCAGTGCGCATTCACAGTCCAGAGCTTCCAGCGACGGTCCACAGTCCAGAGCTTCCTGCGACGGTTCACAGTCCGGAACCTCCAGTGACGGTCCACAGTCCGGAACCTCCAGTGACGGTCCACAGTCCGGAACATCCAGCGACGGTCCACGTTCCAGAACCTCCAGCGACGGTCAACGGTCCGGAGCTTCCAGGCACGGCGCCGGAGCCCTTCTCTGCGCCGATTCCCAGTACGGGCATGTCGCTCAGCCCAGCCCAGCGCCATGGTCGGATCTGATGTCTGGAGGGGGGGGGGTTACGACCCGCACCGGAGCCGCCACCGCCACTAATCATCCCCCCTACCCTCCCCATTTGGTTTCAGGTTTTGCTGCCGGAGTCCGCACCTTTGGGGGGAGGTTACTGTCACGCCCTGACCATAGAGAGGCTTTGTTTCTCTATGGTGTAGTAGGTCAGGGCGTGACTGGGGGGTATTCTAGTTTATTATTTCTATGTGGGGTTCTAGTTTATTATTTCTCTGTTGGTGATTTGTATGATTCCACATTATAGGCAGCTGGTAATCGTTGTCTCTAACTGGGGATCATATTTAAGTAGTTATTGTTCCCACCTGTGTTTGTGGGATATTATTTTGTGTTTTGTGAATGTGCACCACGTAGTCACGTTTTGTTGTTAGTTTATTGATTTATTTGTTTTGTTCTTGCTAAGTTTCACTTTATAATAAATATGTGGAACTCAACATCTGCTACACCTTGGTCCGTCTCTCCTCACGAACGTGACAGTATTTTTTCAATGGATTTTCTCTCTCTCTATTTAATTCAAAAGGTTAATTGGCACGGGAAAGATATGTATGTCAACAATAACCGAATTCTCCTAAACCTGAAATGTTGCATACTCAGAGACCGAGAGAGAGATGGTGAGTGACTCAGACAGTGTACTGTAGACTCCCCGCTGTTCTCTGCCTCTCAGCTGCAGGATATGACTGCTTGTCGCTGCATGGCCTGTCTCTCGGCTTCTTACAGCTTGTTCTGATCGGCCCCATCCGCCCGGCTCCCTCCAAGAAAGACACATCTGGCTGGCCTGGGATTATCTTCCCAATGTAACATGCAATGCTTAGCTTCATGTAATTCTCTGACTGCTCTTTTCTCTTTCACATGGATTACAGAAACAGACTTTTCATCCATGTCTCAGTTCAACCCTGTAGATACTGTAATACTGTAGATTAAATAGTTTAGCCTCACTGTGTTCAGTATCTCTGCTGTTCAAATCAAATCAAATTTTATTGGTCACATACACATATTTAGCAGATGTTATTGCGGCTGTGGCGAAATGCAGGGAGTAATATACTCGAAAGCGGTGGATGGTGTGCCCGCCTCCTGAGTCAGACTAGAAGTCCACTCCGAATACCTCTTCTCCGCCAGCGGGGACTTGGAGCAGCTTGAATTGAATTTGAGGGGGTACGAACAGAGGATCCAATTCGGGAAAGTCGTATTCCTGGTCGTAATGCTAGTGAGTTACAGCCGCTCTGATATCCAGAAGTTATTTCCAGCTGTATGTAATAACACAAAAAATGTTCTGGGCTAATAATGTAAGAAATAACACAACAACAAAACATACTGCAAGGTTGTTTAGGAGCTAGACGCAGAGCTGCCATGTCGACGCCATCTTGCTCCACTGTTGAACGTGTTGAGCATCTTTCTAACCAAACGTTTACTAGAAATACAATATTTCTGGTTGCAAGGTCCCAAGTGCTGTAATTGTGTAAACATTGCTGTGTGATACTGAGAGATATAATCTAACAGGAGAACATTACAGCATGAGGTCATGTCAAATTGAAACATTCCCTGTTTTCCAGAGCCCATCTAGGACTAGAAAATGAATGTTAGCTCAGACTCACCATAAAGGATAATATGATGCTAAATAAATGAATTAATCTGTATTGACAATTCTGAATGTAAAGACTTATAATAGTCACACTGTGTAGAAATACAAAGTCCTACGTGTGATTGAAGCCCATACAATGTTAATAGTAATGAACAGTGTGTTACGTCTGTGATGCCTGGAGCAGTATGCAGCCCTAACACGAGCTAACGTTGTTTATTTATGAAAGGAGGAACAGTGTGTCTGAGTCAGTCCTATCAGTGTTGCTGACAGCTGCAGTTAGGTGATGCATGAGCCAATATGTGGACTGGAAAGAGAGACTCTACGTTGCACATCAATATGAAAATCAGTTTGTGTCAGAAACAGCCGTGGGCAGTACGTCCTCCGTCCCTCCGTCCCTCCGTCCCTCCACCCCTCCATCCCTCCATTCATTACAAGGCCACCACTCCACCCCTCCACCCCTCCATCCCTCCATCCCTCCATCCCTCCACCCCTCCATCCCTCCGTCCCTCCACCCCTCCATCCCTCCATCCCTCCATCCCTCCACCCCTCCATCCCTCCACCCCTCCACCCCTCCACCCCTCCATTCATTACAAGGCCACCCCTCCGTCCCTCCACCCCTCCATCCCTCCATCCCTCCACCCCTCCATCCCTCCGTCCCTCCACCCCTCCACCCCTCCACCCCTCCATTCATTACAAGGCCACCCTCCACCCCTCCGTCCCTCAACCCCTCCACCCTCCATCCCTCCATCCCTCCACCCCCTCCATCCCTCCGTCCCTCCACCTCTCCACCCCTCCACCCCTCCATCCCTCCATTCATTACAAGGCCACCCTCCACCCCTCCACCCCTCCATTCATTACAAGGCCACCACTCCACCCCTCCACCCCTCCATCCCTCCACCCCTCCATCCCTCCACCCCTCCACCCCTCCATCCCTCCACCCCTCCATCCCTCCACCCCTCCATCCCTCCACCCCTCCACCCCTCCATCCCTCCACCCCTCCATTCATTACAAGGCCACCCTCCACCCCTCCATTCATTACAAGGCCACCCTCCACCCCTCCATCCCTCCACCCCTCCACCCCTCCATCCCTCCACCCCTCCATCCCTCCACCCTCCATCCCTCCACCCCTCCACCCCTCCATCCCTCCACCCCTCCATTCATTACAAGGCCACCCCTCCACCCCTCCATTCATTACAAGGCCACCACTCCACCCCTCCACCCCTCCATCCCTCCATCCCTCCATCCCTCCATCCCTCCACCCCTCCATCCCTCCGTCCCTCCACCCCTCCATCCCTCCACCCCTCCACCCTCCACCCCTCCATCCCTCCACCCCTCCACCCCTCCACCCCTCCATTCATTACAAGGCCACCCTCCACCCCTCCATCCCTCCACCCTCCACCCCTCCATCCCTCCATCCCTCCATCCCTCCACCCCTCCATCCCTCCACCCCTCCACCCCTCCATCCCTCCACCCCTCCATCCCTCCACCCCTCCACCCCTCCACCCCTCCATCCCTCCACCCCTCCACCCCTCCACCCCTCCATTCATTACAAGGCCACCCCTCCACCCCTCCATCCCTCCACCCCTCCACCCCTCCATCCCTCCACCCTCCACCCCTCCATCCCTCCATCCCTCCATCCCTCCACCCCTCCATCCCTCCACCCCTCCACCCCTCCATCCCTCCACCCCTCCATCCCTCCATCCCTCCACCCCTCCACCCCTCCACCACTCCACTCCTGCATTAGCAGATCTCTTTAATAGTGTGTTGATACAGTACAGTGTGCCTGTGTCAAAATGGTACCCTATTCCCTGTATAGTGCACTACTGCTCATAGGGTTCTGGTCAAAATAAGTGCACTATGTAGGGTATAGGGTGCCATATTGGACACAACATATATATTTAATGTTGCTGTGGTTATATTGGTGTTTTGACAAATGTAGCATCGTATCTTGTTCCTGGAATGTTTATTTTATTTTCAGCCTATCAATACTAGTATAGGAATAAATATATATAATATTTTATAAAGTGTTGTGTTTGTAACTGCTCTCGTTTGAAAATGACAACTTATATATGATTCCCAATCAGAGACAACGATAGACAGCTGCCTCTGATTGGGAACCACACTAAAACAAATAAATAGAAAATATAGACTTTCCCACCCAAGTCACACCCTGACCTAACCAAACATAGAGAATAATAAGGTTCTCTAAGGTCCCCTCCCAAAGGTGCTGACTCCGGCCGCAAACCTGGACCTATAGGGAAGGGTCTGGGTGGGCATCTACTCTCGGTGGGGGCTCCGGTGCGGGATGCAGACCCCGCTCCGCTTGAGGTTCCCCTCACTTCAGTAGCGCCTCTGGTGCAGGGATTGTCGCCGGGACCTCCGGACCGTAGATCGTTGCTGCAGGCTCCGGACTGGGGACCCTAGCTGGAGGCTCCGGACTGGGGACCGTCGCTGGAGGCTCCGGACTGGGGACCGTCGCTGGAGGCTCCGGACTGGGGACCGTCGCTGCAGGCTCCGGACTGGGGACCGTCGCTGCAGGCTCCGGACTGGGGACCGTCGCTGCAGGCTCCGGACTGGGGACCGTCGCTGCAGGCTCCGGACTAGGGACCGTCGCTGGAGGCTCCGGACTAGTTTATGCTGTAGTGTTGAGGTGGATGTCCTACCCTTGTAGTGTTGAGGTGGATGTCCTACCACTCTAGTGTTGAGGTGGATGTTCTACCACTGTAGTGTTGAGGTGGATGGCCTACCACTCTAATGTTGAGGTGGATGTCCTACCCCTGTAATGTTGAGGTGGATGTCCTAACCCTGTAGGGTTGAGGTGGATGTTCTAAGGCCTCCCGGGTGGCGCAGTGGTTAAGGGCGCTGTACTGCAGCGCCAGCTGTGCCATCAGAGTCCCTGGGTTCGCGCCCAGGCTCTGTCGTAACCGGCCGCGACCGGAAGGTCCGTGGGGCGACGCACAATTGGCCTAGCGTCGTCCGGGTTAGGGAGGGCTTGGTCGGTAGGGATGTCCTTGTCTCATCGCGCACCAGCGACTCCTGTGGCGGGCCGGGCGCAGTGAGCGCTAACCAAGGTTGCCAGGTGGACGGTGTACCCTCCGACTGGCGGCTGGCTTCCGGGTTGGATGCGCGCTGTGTTAAGAAGCAGTACGGCTGGTTGGGTTGTGTATCGGAGGACGCATGACTTTCAACCTTCGTCTCTCCCGAGCCCGTACGGGAGTTGTAGCGATGAGACAAGATAGTAGCTACTACAACAATTGGATACCACGAAATTGGGGAGAAAAAGTGGGTAACATTTTTTTTTTTTTATTAAAAATTTAAAAAGAGGTGGATGTTCTACCCCTGTAGTGTTGAGGTGGATGTCCTACCCCTGTAGTGTTGAGGTGGATGTCCTACCACTCTAGTGTTGAGGTGAGTGGTCTGTACACTCCTTCCTTCCAGATGGCTCCATAATATCTGAGCAGCTTTATTACTGACTATACTGTGGGAACAAAATAGCAGGAAATGATTTGACTCATGAGGAAAGAGAAACAATGGCTCTAAATCCAGCAGTGGATGTGTATCTCTCACAGCAGAGCAGAGTAGAATAAACTGAACACTGCTGTAATTATACTGGATGACTTACACAGTCCTTGACCCAGTTCACATTCCTTATCACAACAGCCTGCAAGAGAGTCAAGATTACTTTTTAAACTTTGGGAAGAGAAGGGGGGATCGAAAACAAGCTAATGATATTGCTTCAATACAGTGTGGAGAGGACACAGAGCCCAAAGCCATTTAGAAAGCAATAGCCCGTTCCAAGATGTGGCATCGTCCTGCTGGCATCACACAGCCCTCGGAATCCTGCTCCCCTGCCAGATGGCTGCGGAATTACACATTTAAGGGGGGGGGGGGTTAAAGCATGAACCAGATACCCAAGTATGATGAACCTCTCCAGGCTGGGGGGGGGGGGGGGGGGCGTGTTGAATTTATTTGCAGGAGTGCAGAGGCTGATGCTGTTGCCTGGGGGAGACATGTGTTTGTGAATCTGAAGGCAGATATTAGATGAAGCTGGTTAGAGTGAGACTTCAGTCATGGATGTGATTTACCGCTAACAGGGGGTCCTGATAATGTCCTATAGTAGTCTGTTTCTCTCTGTCAGTGCATAAGATGTACAGGTGTGAAGAAATGTTTTCTCTTTAATTCAACTCCAGTCATTTGTGTGATTTAATGTATTTTTAGTATTGGTCAAGTCAACAACAATCTTCTACAAATAAAACAATGTCACATCTACACCCCATTGCAAATGAGGTGGAAATTGATGGAAAAAATGTATCACTAGCCACTTTAAACAATGCCACTTAATATAATGTTTACATACCCTACATTACTTATCTCATATGTATATGTATATACTGTACTCTATACCATCTACTGCATCTTGCCATCTTTATGTAATACATGTATTTCTAGCCACTTTAAACAATGCCACTTTTATGTTTACATACCCTACATCTCATATGTATATACTGTACTCGATACCATCTACTGCATCTTGCCTATGCTGTTCTGTACCATCACTAATTCATATATCTTTATGTACATATTCTTTATTCCTTTACACTTGTGTGTATAAGGTAATTGTTGTGAAATTGTTAGATTAGATTACTCGTTGGTTATTACGGCATTGTCGGAACTAGAAGCACAAGCATTTCACTACACTCGATTTAACATCTGCTAACCATGTGTATGTGACAAATAAAATTTGATTTGATTTGAAATGTATTATTAAATATACATGTCTGCATTATACAAGACTCAACATGTTGAGATTCCAACAGCAGCCACTAAGATGCCATCAGTAGGGTCAAGGACAGTCTTCTCCCTGAGCTGGGGCTGAAAACAAAGTCTGGTTATTTTGTAACCAGAGAGGTAACACTTCTTGACAGTGCTTTAACTCAGCAGAGATACATAAGTTATTTAACTCTTCGAGTTCCAGAGATGCACTGCAGGTTAATTAAAGAATTATCTCTCTCAGTAGAAAACAAATGGATTCTCAGACTGGAGCGAGTTCCCCTGCTGGAAGACAGACTAATCTCAGACAGGTTTGTTCCTTTTCCACGTGCCATCCATCTCCGTCTCTCTCCTCCTCTCACACTCTCTCCCCTTCCCTCTACTCTTCCTCCCCTCATCCCCTCTCCTCTCCTCTCTTCCTCCTCTCCTCTCCTAACAGTCCCTACGGGCCGCTGAGATGTTCTGCTCTGCTGCGTCTCCTCACCGTGTGACTAGCCTGCTAATGAAAACAGAGGAGAGCAAGCCGGGCTAGATACCTGACAACAGTCTCCTGACCACACTACTACACCAGACTATAGACTCCTGACCACACTACTACACCGGACTACTGACTACCCTACTACACCAGACTACAGACTACAGACTCCTGACTACATTACTACACCAGACTACAGAATACCCAACCACACCAGACTACAGACTACACCAAACTACTGACTACAATACTACACCAGACTGCTGACTATACCACTACACCAGACTACAGACGATACCACTACACCAGACTACTGACTACATTACAACACCAGACTACTGACTACACTACTACACCAGACTCCTGACTACATTACCACACCAGACTACAGACTACCCTACCACACCACACCAGTCTACTGATTATACTACTACATCAGACTACTGACAACTCTATTACACCAGACTAATGACTACAGACTCCTGACTACACTACCACAATCTGACTACACCTCTACACCAGAATACTGACTACACTACTACCCCAAACTACTGACTACACTATTACACTGCTACACCAATTTTAATTTTACCTTTATTTAACTAGGCAAGTCAGTTAAGAACAAATTCTTATTTTCCATGACGGCCTAGGAACAGTGGGTTAACTGCCTGTTCAGGGGCAGAACGACAGATTTGTACCTTTGTCAGCTCGGAGGTTTGAACTTGCAACCTTCCGGTTACTAGTCCAACGCTCTAACCACTAGGCTACCCTGCCGCCCCAAACTACTGACTACACTACTACACCAAACTACTGACTACACTACTACACCAAACTACTGACTACACCAGACTCCTGACTACACTACTACACCAGAGACCTGACTACACTACTACACCAAACGACTGACTACACTACTACAATCTGACTCCTGACTACACTACTACACCAGACTCCTGACTATACTACTACACCAGACTCCTGACTACACTACTACACCAGACTCCTGACTACACTACTACACCAGACTCCTGACTACACTACTACACCAGACTCCTGACTATACTACTACACCAGACTCCTGACTACACTACTACACCAGACTCCTGACTATACTACTACACCAGACTCCTGACTACACTACTACACCAGACTCCTGACTACACCAGACTCCTGACTACACTACTACACCAGAGACCTGACTACACTACTACACCAGACTCCTGACTACACTACTACACCAGACTCCTGACTATACTACTACACCAGACTCCTGACTACACTACTACACCAGACTCCTGACTACACTACTACACCAGACTCCTGACTATACTACTACACCAGACTCCTGACTACACTACTACACCAGACTCCTGACTACACTACTACACCAGACTCCTGACTACACTACTACACCAGACTCCTGACTACACTACTACTATCTGGATTGTAAACTGTCATGGTCAAAACATGTTGATACAACAGTTTCTATTTATTTATTAATCTGTTATTTTACCAGGTAAGTTGACTGAGAACACATTCTCATTTGCAGCAACGACCTAGCTAGGATGGGGAGAAGTCTGTCCATAATAAAGCTCTGCTCTCTCTTCTTAACAGCACTATCAACAAGGCAGGTCCTATAGGCCCTAGTTTTGTCGCACCTGGACTACTGTTCAGTCATGTGGTCAGGTGCTACAAAGAGGGAATTAGGAAAATGACAATTGGCTCAGAAGAGGGCAGCATGGCTGGCCCTTGGATGTATACAGAGAGCCAACATTAATAATATGCATGTACATGTCTCATGGCTCAAAGTGGAGGAGAGATTGGCTTCATCACTACTTGTTTTTGTAAGAAGTGTTGACACGCTGAATGCACCGAGGTGTCTGTTTAAATTACCAGCACACAGCTTGGACACCCATGCATACCCCATAAGACATGCCACCAGAGGTCTCTTCACAATCCCCAAGTCCAGAACAGACTATGGGAGGTGCACAGTACTACATAGGAGCCATGACTGCATGGAATATTATTCCACATCAGTTTACTGATGCAAGCATTAGAGTAGAGTCAAATAAAAATAAAAATATAAAAATACATTTTATGGAACAGTGCGGATGTTAAGCAACACTTACATAGGCACAGAACCATGCATACACATGATGACATATGCACTATACACACACGTATACGTGGATTATGTATTGTAGATATGTGGCAATGGTGGAGTAGGGGCCAGAGGGCACACACTAAATGTATTGGGTAAAGTGTTATGAAATGTAATGTAACGTTTTAAATTGTATAAAACTGCCTTAATGTTGCTAGACCTCAGGAAGAGTAGATGCTGCCTGGCAGGAACAAATGAGGATCCATAATAAACACCAGGAAGAGTAGATGCTGCCTGGCAGGAACAAATGAGGATCCATAATAAACCCCAGGAAGAGTAGATGCTGCCTGGCAGGAACAAATGAGGATCCTTAATCAATACAAATACTACACCAGACTACAGACTACACTACTACACCAGACTACAGACTACACTACTACACCAGACTACAGACTACACTACCACACCAGACTACAGACTACACTACCACACCAGACTACAGACTACACTACCACACCAGACTACAGACTACACTAACACACCAGACTACAGACTACACTACTACACCAGACTACAGACTACACTACTACACCAGACTACAGACTACACTACCACACCAGACTACAGACTACACTACCACACCAGACTACAGACTACACTACCACACCAGACTACAGATTACACTACTTCACCAGACTATAGACTACACTACCACACCAGACTACAGACTACACTACTACACCAGACTACAGACTACACTACCACACCAGACTATAGACTACACTACCACACCAGACTACAGATTACACTACTTCACCAGACTACAGACTACACTACCACACCAGACTACAGACTACACTACCACACCAGACTACAGACTACACTACCACACCAGACTACCACACCAGACTACAGACTACACTACTACACCAGACTACAGACTACACTACCACACCAGACTACAGATTACACTACCACACCAGACTACAGACTACACTACCACACCAGACTACAGACTACTCTACCACACCAGACTACAGACTACACTACCACACCAGACTACAGACTACACTACCACACCAGACTACAGATTACACTACCACACCAGACTACAGACTACACTACTACACCAGACTACAGACTACACTACCACACCAGACTACAGATTACACTACCACACCAGACTACAGACTACACTACTACACCAGACTACAGACTACACTACCACACCAGACTACAGACTACACTACAGACTACTACCACACCAGACTACAGATTACACTACTGCACCAGACTACGGACTACACTACTTCACCAGACTACAGACTACACTACTAAACCAGACTACAGACTACACTACCACACCAGACTACAGACTACACTACCACACCAGACTACAGACTACACTACCACACCAGACTACAGACTACACTATTACATCAGACTACAGACTACACTACTTCACCAGACTACACTACCACACCAGACTACAGACTACACTACCACACCAGACTACAGACTACACTACCACACCAGACTACAGACTACACTACCACCCCAGACTACAGACTACACTACCACACCAGACTACAGACTACACTACCACACCAGACTACAGACTACACTACCACACCAGACTACAGACTACACTACCACACCAGACTACAGACTATACTACCACACCAGACTACAGATTACACTACCACACCAGACTACAGACTACACTACTACACCAGACTACAGACTACACTACCACACCAGACTACAGATTACACTACCACACCAGACTACAGACTACACTACTTCACCAGACTACAGACTACACTACCACACCAGACTACAGACTACACTACTACACCAGACTACAGACTACACTACCACACCAGATTACAGACTACACTACTACACCAGACTACAGACTACACTACCACACCAGACTACAGACTACACTACCACACCAGACTACAGACTACACAACCACACCAGACTACAGACTACACTACCACACCAGACTACAGACTACACTACCACACCAGACTACAGACTACACTACCACACCAGACTACAGATTACACTACCACACCAGACTACAGACTACACTACCACACCAGACTACAGATTACACTACCACACCAGACTACAGACTACACTACCACACCAGACTACAGATTACACTACCACACCAGACTACAGACTACACTACCACACCAGACTACAGACTACACTACCACACCAGACTACAGACTACACTACCACACAAGACTACAGACTACACTACCACACCAGACTACAGACTACACTACCACACCAGACTACAGACTACACTACCACACCAGACTACAGACTACACTACCACAACAGACTACAGACTACACTACCACACCAGACTACAGATTACACTACCACACCAGACTACAGACTACACTACCACACCAGACTACAGACTACTCTACCACACCAGACTACAGACTACACTACCACACCAGACTACAGACTACACTACCACACCAGACTACAGATTACACTACCACACCAGACTACAGACTACACTACTACACCAGACTACAGACTACACTACCACACCAGACTACAGATTACACTACCACACCAGACTACAGACTACACTACTACACCAGACTACAGACTACACTACCACACCAGACTACAGACTACACTACAGACTACTACCACACCAGACTACAGATTACACTACTGCACCAGACTACGGACTACACTACTTCACCAGACTACAGACTACACTACTAAACCAGACTACAGACTACACTACCACACCAGACTACAGACTACACTACCACACCAGACTACAGACTACACTACCACACCAGACTACAGACTACACTATTACATCAGACTACAGACTACACTACTTCACCAGACTACACTACCACACCAGACTACAGACTACACTACCACACCAGACTACAGACTACACTACCACACCAGACTACAGACTACACTACCACCCCAGACTACAGACTACACTACCACACCAGACTACAGACTACACTACCACACCAGACTACAGACTACACTACCACACCAGACTACAGACTACACTACCACACCAGACTACAGACTATACTACCACACCAGACTACAGATTACACTACCACACCAGACTACAGACTACACTACTACACCAGACTACAGACTACACTACCACACCAGACTACAGATTACACTACCACACCAGACTACAGACTACACTACTTCACCAGACTACAGACTACACTACCACACCAGACT
This sequence comes from Oncorhynchus nerka, assembly GCF_034236695.1. Classification (NCBI taxonomy): domain Eukaryota; kingdom Metazoa; phylum Chordata; class Actinopteri; order Salmoniformes; family Salmonidae; genus Oncorhynchus; species Oncorhynchus nerka. The sequence continues at coordinate 116,408 of NW_027040250.1, forward strand.
ACAGACTACACTACTACACCAGACTACAGACTACACTACCACACCAGATTACAGACTACACTACTACACCAGACTACAGACTACACTACCACACCAGACTACAGACTACACTACCACACCAGACTACAGACTACACAACCACACCAGACTACAGACTACACTACCACACCAGACTACAGACTACACTACCACACCAGACTACAGACTACACTACCACACCAGACTACAGATTACACTACCACACCAGACTACAGACTACACTACCACACCAGACTACAGATTACACTACCACACCAGACTACAGACTACACTACCACACCAGACTACAGATTACACTACCACACCAGACTACAGACTACACTACCACACCAGACTACAGACTACACTACCACACCAGACTACAGACTACACTACCACACAAGACTACAGACTACACTACCACACCAGACTACAGACTACACTACCACACCAGACTACAGACTACACTACCACACCAGACTACAGATTACACTACTTCACCAGACTACAGACTACACTACTACACCAGACTACAGACTACACTACCACACCAGACTACAGACTACACTACTTCACCAGACTACAGACTACACTACCACACCAGACTACAGACTACACTACTACACCAGACTACAGACTACACTACCACACCAGATTACAGACTACACTACTACACCAGACTACAGACTACACTACCACACCAGACTACAGACTACACTACCACTCCAGACTACAGACTACACTACCACACCAGACTACAGACTACACTACCACAACAGACTACAGACTACACTACCACACCAGACTACAGATTACACTACCACACCAGACTACAGACTACACTACCACACCAGACTACAGATTACACTACCACACCAGACTACAGACTACACTACTACACCAGACTACAGACTACACTACCACACCAGACTACAGATTACACTACCACACCAGACTACAGACTACACTACTACACCAGACTACAGACTACACTACCACACCAGACTACAGACTACACTACTACACCAGACTACAGACTACACTACCACACCAGACTACAGACTACACTACCACACCAGACTACAGACTACACTACTACACCAGACTACAGACTACACTACCACACCAGACTACAGATTACACTACTACACCAGACTACAGACTACACTACTACACCAGACTACAGATTACACTACCACACCAGACTACAGATTACACTACTACACCAGACTACAGACTACACTACTACACCAGACTACAGATTATACTACCACACCAGACTACAGATTACACTACTACACCAGACTACGGACTACACTACTTCACCAGACTACAGACTGCACTACTACACCAGACTTCCCTTCCCTAGCAGTCTTCCACTCGTCCCCTTCCCGTATCCGCACCAGGTGGTAGGCATTCCAAAGGTCCAGCTTGGAGAACATGGTGGCCCGCTGGTCGAGGAGATCTCGGGGGAGGCAGAAGGACGGATGAACCTTGGAGATAGGGAGTCCTCAGTGTAGCCTGGTCTCCAGACCGACAGAGAGTACAGTCGTCCTGGGAGAAGGTCGATCCCTCAGTCATAGGGTTGGTGCTGTGGAAGCGAAGTGGCCCTGGTCTTACTGAACACCTCCTGGAGGTTCTGGTACTCCGCGGGAATGGCGGAGAGGTCCGGGACAACTTCCGAGCCACCAGGAAGATGTCCCGGGAAAGGCTGCGCTGACTTCTGGCAATGAGCGTGGCAGAGCGGGCACCAGCCCATGATGGCACCAACAGTCAAGAAGGGATTGTGTCGCTGGAGCCAAGAGAATCCCAAAAGAGACTTAATAAGGATGAATTGGATCGTCTCGCTGTGGTTCCCTGACACATGTAGGTTGATGGGCTGGTATTGTGGGTGACCCAGCCTATAGTGCGTCCGTCCAGCGCTCTAACGTCCATGGGAATGGAGAGGGGCCGAGTGGGGATACCCAGCTCGGACGCCAGGGTAGCGTCCATAAGCCCCTCATCGGCCCCAGAGTCGATGAGTACCTGGGGAGATTTCAACTAGTTCCGTAACAGCAAGATGGCATGAAAAGGGGTGTCATAGGTGTATCTGGGGTGACACTCTGTTGTAGTAGTAGATGTTTCTGGTGTAATGCTGTAGGTGTTTCTGGTGTAATGCTGTGTTGTAGTAGTAGGTGTTTCTGGTGTAATGCTGTGTTGTAGTAGTAGGTGTTTCTGGTGTAATGCTGTGTTGTAGTAGTAGGTGTTTCTGGTGTAATGCTGTGTTGCAGTGTTTGGTGTGGTAATAGCAGACTGTCTTTTGTGTAGCTTCACATTAGCAGAGATTATCCACTGATTCCTGTTAAGATTCCAATCACTCCAATTATGTTCCTCCAATGTGACTTTTCCCAGGCTTCTGTCACGGGAATTCTGCTGCCATCAATTAGGGGCCTGTCAGTTCTTATCTGGCTGGTTCTCCTCTGGTCTCCTCCAGTTACAAATCGCTCTCCTCTCCTCCTCTCCATCTCCTCTCCTCCTCCTTCTCTCCTCTCCCTCTTCTTTCCTCATCTTCATCCTCCTTCTCTCCTCCTCCTCTCCCTCTCCTATCCTCCTCTCCCTCTCCTTCTCTCCTCCTCTCCCTCCTCTCCTCCTTCTCTCCTCTCCTCCTTCTCTCCCTCTCCTCCTCATCCTCTTCCTCATCCTCTCCCTCTCCTCTCCTCCTTCTCTCCGCTCCCTCTCCTCCTCCTTTTCCTCTCCCTCTCCTCTTCTCCTTCTCTCCTCTTCCTCTCCTCCTCTCCCGTGTTCCCATGACACACGCAGCGATACTCATCTACCATCTACCACGCCATAGAGGAGAACTAGAGGAGACAATCATTAAAGAGTTGTGGCATTTACTCCCAGTCACACACACACACACACACACTCCCTCAGAGACACAAACACGCACACAGACACACACAAACCCCCACTTTCCCAGTCAGCCTCTCTCTCAGAGATCTGAATCTGCAATTACCTCCCAGTGAATAGTGTTGTCCGAGCAGGCCAGTGTTAATAATGGCCCATCTCAGAGTGGATACAGAACCGATCATTTCCTCTGAAGCTCTGCTTTGATTGTTTATCGCTCCCCACTACCTGGGTTTTTAAAGATTTTAGTTATTTATTTCACCTTTATTTTTTAACCAGGTAGGCCAGTTGAGAACAAGTTCTTATTTACAACTGCGTCCTGGCCAAGATAAAGCAAAGCAATGCGACAAAAACTACAACACAGAGTTACACATAAACAAACATACAGTCAATAACACAATAGAAAATGTAAAAATGTAAAAAATCTATGTACAGTGTGTGCAAATGTAAAAGAGTATGGGGGTAAGACAATAAATAGGCCTTAGAGGTGAAATAATTACAATTTAGCATTAATACTGGAGTGATGGATGTGCAAGTAGAGATACTGGCTTGCAAAAGAGCAAGAGGGTAAGTAATAATATGGGGATGAGGTTGTCAGGTGGGCTATTTACAGATGGGCTATAAACAGGTACAGTGATCGGTTAGCTGCTCTGACAGTGGATGCTTAAAGTTAGAGAGGGAGATATAAGACTACAGCTTCAGAGATTTTAGAAATTTGTTCCAGTCACTGGCAGCAGAGAACTGGAAGGAAAGGCTGCCAAAGGAAGTGTTGGCTTTTGGGACCATTGAAATATACCTGCTGGAGCGCGTGCTACAGGTGGGTGTTGCTATGGTGACCAGGTTATCGGGTTATCAGACACTACTGTAACAAATACAGAAAGAAATCCCCAGGCTTACGATAAGTTGCAGCCATTCCCCTGCAGCCATATACCTCCAGCCATTCCCCTGAAGCCATGCACCTGCAGCCATATACCTCCAGCCATTCCCCTGCAGCCATTCCCCTGCAGCCATTCCCCTGCAGCCATGCACCTCCAGCCAATCCCCTGAAGCCATATACCTCCAGCCATTCCCACTGCAGCCATATACCTCCAGCCAATCCCCTGCAGGAATATACCTTCAGCCAATCCCCTGCAGCCATGCACCTCCAGCCATATACCTCCAGCCATTCCCCTGCAGCCATATACCTCCAGCCATTCCCCTGCAGCCATGCACCTCCAGCCATTCCCCTGCAGCCATGCACCTCCAGCCATTCCCCTGCAGCCATGCACCTGCAGCCATATACCTCCAGCCATTCCCCTGCAGCCATGCACCTCCAGCCATTCCCCTGCAGCCATGCACCTCCAGCCATTCCCCTGCAGCCATGCACCTGCAGCCATTCCCCTGCAGCCATATACCTCCAGTCATTCCCCTGCAGCCATGCACCTCCAGCCATTCCCCTGCAGCCATATACCTCCAGCCATTCCCCTGCAGCCATATACCTCCAGCCATTCCCCTCCAGCCATTCCCCTGCAGCCATATACCTCCAGCCATTCCCCTGCAGCCATGCACCTGCAGCCATATACCTCCAGCCATATACCTCCAGCCATTCCCCTGCAGCCATATACCTCCAGCCATTCCCCTGCAGCCATGCACCTCCAGCCATTCCCCTGCAGCCATATTTACATTTACATTTAAGTCATTTAGCAGACGCTCTTATCCAGAGCCACTTACAAATTGGTGCGTTCACCTTAAGACATCCAGTGGAACAGCCACTTTACAATAGTGCATCTAAATCTTTTAAGGGGGGTGAGAAGGATTACTTTATCCTATCCTAGGTATTCCTGAAAGAGGTAGGGTTTCAGGTGTCTCCGGAAGGTGGTGATTGACTCCGCTGTCCTGGCGTCGTGAGGGAGTTTGTTCCACCATTGGGGGGCCAGAGCAGCGAACAGTTTTGACTGGGCTGCGCGGGAACTGTACTTCCTCAGTGGTAGGGAGGCGAGCAGGCCAGAGGTGGATGAACGCAGTGCCCTTGTTTGGGTGTAGGGCCTGATCAGAGCCTGGAGGTACTGAGGTGCCGTTCCCCTCACAGCTCCGTAGGCAAGCACCATGGTCTTGTAGCGGATGCGAGCTTCAACTGGAAGCCAGTGGAGAGAGCGGAGGAGCGGGGTGACGTGAGAGAACTTGGGAAGGTTGAACACCAGACGGGCTGCGGCGTTCTGGATGAGTTGTAGGGGTTTAATGGCACAGGCAGGGAGCCCAGCCAACAGCGAGTTGCAGTAATCCAGACGGGAGATGACAAGTGCCTGGATTAGGACCTGCGCTGCTTCCTGTGTGAGGCAGGGTCGTACTCTGCGGATGTTGTAGAGCATGAACCTACAAGAACGGGCCACCGCCTTGATGTTAGTTGAGAACGACAGGGTGTTGTCCAGGATCACGCCAAGGTTCTTAGCGCTCTGGGAGGAGGACACAATGGAGTTGTCAACCGTGATGGCGAGATCATGGAACGGGCAGTCCTTCCCTGGGAGGAAGAGCAGCTCCGTCTTGCCGAGGTTCAGCTTGAGGTGGTGATCCGTCATCCACACTGATATGTCTGCCAGACATGCAGAGATGCGATTCGCCACCTGGTCGTCAGAAGGGGGAAAGGAGAAGATTAATTGTGTGTCGTCTGCATAGCAATGATAGGAGAGACCATGTGAGGTTATGACAGAGCCAAGTGACTTGGTGTATAGCGAGAATAGGAGAGGGCCTAGAACAGAGCCCTGGGGGACGCCAGTGGTGAGAGCGCGTGGTGAGGAGACAGATTCTCGCCACGCCACCTGGTAGGAGCGACCTGTCAGGTAGGACGCAATCCAAGCGTGGGCCGCGCCGGAGATGCCCAACTCGGAGAGGGTGGAGAGGAGGATCTGATGGTTCACAGTATCGAAGGCAGCCGATAGGTCTAGAAGGATGAGAGCAGAGGAGAGAGAGTTAGCTTTAGCAGTGCGGAGGGCCTCCGTGATACAGAGAAGAGCAGTCTCAGTTGAATGACTAGTCTTGAAACCTGACTGATTTGGATCAAGAAGGTCATTCTGAGAGAGATAGCGGGAGAGCTGGCCAAGGACGGCACGTTCAAGAGTTTTGGAGAGAAAAGAAAGAAGGGATACTGGTCTGTAGTTGTTGACATCGGAGGGATCGAGTGTAGGTTTTTTCAGAAGGGGTGCAACTCTCGCTCTCTTGAAGACAGAAGGGACGTAGCCAACGGTCAGGGATGAGTTGATGAGCGAGGTGAGGTAAGGGAGAAGGTCTCCGGAAATGGTCTGGAGAAGAGAGGAGGGAATAGGGTCAAGCGGGCAGGTTGTTGGGCGGCCGGCCGTCACAAGACGCGAGATTTCATCTGGAGAGAGAGGGGAGAAAAAGGTCAGAGCACAGGGTAGGGCAGTGTGAGCAGAACCAGCGGTGTCGTTTGACTTAGCAAACGAGGATCGGATGTCGTCGACCTTCTTTTCAAAATGGTTGACGAAGTCATCTGCAGAGAGGGAGGAGGGGGGGGGAGGGGGAGGAGGATTCAGGAGGGAGGAGAAGGTGGCAAAGAGCTTCCTAGGGTTAGAGGCAGATGCTTGGACTTTAGAGTGGTAGAAAGTGGCTTTAGCAGCAGAGACAGAAGAGGAAAATGTAGAGAGGAGGGAGTGAAAGGATGCCAGGTCCGCAGGGAGGCGAGTTTTCCTCCATTTCCGCTCGGCTGCCCGGAGCCCTGTTCTCTGTTCATATACCTCCAGCCATTCCCCTGAAGCCATTCCCCTGCAGCCATATACCTCCAGCCATTCCCCTGCAGCCATGCACCTGCAGCCATATACCTCCAGCCATTCCCCTGCAGCCATGCACCTGCAGCCATATACCTCCAGCCATTCCCCTGCAGCCATGCACCTGCAGCCATATACCTGCAGCCATATACCTCCAGCCGTGCACCTGCAGCCATATACCTCCAGCCATTCCCCTGCAGCCATTCCCCTGCACCCATATACCTCCAGCCATTCCCCTGCACCCATATACCTCCAGCCATTCCCCTGCAGCCATGCACCTGCAGCAGTGCACCTGCAGCCAGTCCCCTGCAGCCATATACCTGCAGCCATATATCTCCAGCCGTGCACCTGCAGCCATATACCTCCAGCCATGCACCTCCAGCCATGCAACTCCAGCCATGCACCTCCAGCCATGCACCTCCAGCCATGCACCTCCAGCCATGCACCTCCAGCCGTGCACCTGCAGCCATATACCTCCAGCCATGCACCTCCAGCCATATACCTCCAGCCATGCACCTCCAGCCATATACCTCCAGCCATGCACCTCCAGCCATGCACCTCCAGCCATGCACCTGCAGCCGTGCACCTGCAGCCATGTACCTGCCATGCACCTCTAGCCATATACCTCCAGCCATGCACCTGCAGCCATGCACCACCAGCCATGCACCTGCCATGCACCTCTAGCCATATACCTCCAGCCATGCACCTGCAGCCATGCACCTGCCATGCACCTCTAGCCATGCACCACCAGTCATGCACCTGCCATGCACCTCTAGCCTTGCACCTGCCTTGCACCACCAGCCTTGCACCTGCCATGCACCACCAGCCTTGCACCTGCCATGCACCACCAGCCATGCTCCACCTGCCATGCACCTCTAGCCATGAACCACCAGTCATGCACCTGCCATGCACCTCTAGCCTTGCACCTGCCATGCACCATCAGCCATGCACCTGCCATGCACCTCCAGCCATGCACCACCATCCATGCACCTGCCGTGCACCTCTAGCCATGCACCACCAGCCTTGCACCTGCCATGCACCTCTAGCCATGCACCACCAGCATGGCACCTGCCATGCACCTCTAGCCATGCACCACCAGCCTTGCACCTGCCATGCACCTGTTACTGTATGTCTGGATCTGGAGCAGTGTTACTATATGTCTGGTTCTGGAGCAGTGTTACTATATGTCTGGATCTGGAGCAGTGTTACTATATGTCCATGTCTGGATCTGGAGCAGTGTTACTATATGTCTGGATCTGGAGCAGGGATACTATATGTCTGGATCTGGAGCAGTGTTACTGTATGTCCATGTCTGGATCTGGAGCAGGGATACTATATGTCTGGATCTGGAGCAGTGTTACTATATGTCCATGTCTGGATCTGGAGCAGTGTTACTGTATGTCCATGACTGGATCTGGAGCAGTGTTACTGTATGTCTGGATCTGGAGCAGTGTTACTATATGTCTGGTTCTGGAGCAGTGTTACTATATGTCTGGATCTGGAGCAGGGATACTATATGTCTGGATCTGGAGCAGTGTTACTATATGTCCATGTCTGGATCTGGAGCAGGGATACTATATGTCTGGATCTGGAGCAGTGTTACTATATGTCTGGTTCTGGAGCAGTGTTACTATATGTCTGGTTCTGGAGCAGCGTTACTATATGTCTGGTTCTGGAGAAGTGTTACTATATGTCTGGTTCTGGAGCAGTGTTACTATATGTCTGGATCTGGAGCAGTGTTACTATATGTCCATGTCTGGATCTGGAGCACTGTTACTGTATGTCCATGTCTGGATCTGGAGCAGGGATACTATATGTCCATGTCTGAATCTGGAGCAGTGTTACTGTATGTCCATGTCTGGATCTGGAGCAGGGATACTATATGTCCATGTCTGGATCTGGAGCAGTGTTACTGTATGTCCATGTCTGGATCTGGAGCAGTGTTACTATATGTCTGGATCTGGAGCAGTGATACTATATGTCTGGATCTGGAGCAGGGATACTATATGTCCATGTCTGGATCTGGAGCAGTGTTACTGTATGTCTGGATCTGGAGCAGTGATACTATATGTCTGGATCTGGAGCAGTGTTACTATATGTCTGGATCTGGAGCAGGGATACTATATGTCCATGTCTGGATCTGGAGCAGTGTTACTGTATGTCCATGTCTGGATCTGGAGCAGTGATACTGTATGTCCATGTCTGGATCTGGAGCAGTGTTACTGTATGTCTGGATCTGGAGCAGTGTTACTGTATGTCCATGTCTGGATCTGGAGCAGTGTTACTGTATGTCCATGTCTGGATCTGGAGCAGTGTTACTGTATGTCCATGTCTGGATCTGGAGCAGTGTTACTGTATGTCCATGTCTGGATCTGGAGCAGTGATACTATATGTCTGGATCTGGAGCAGGGATACTATATGTCTGGATCTGGAGCAGTGATACTGTATGTCTGGATCTGGAGCAGTGTTACTATATGTCTGGATCTGGAGCAGTGATACTATATGTCTGGATCTGGAGCAGTGTTACTGTATGTCTGGATCTGGAGCAGTGTTACTATATGTCTGGATCTGGAGCAGTGATACTGTATGTCTGGATCTGGAGCAGTGTTACTATATGTCTGGATCTGGAGCAGTGATACTATATGTCTGGATCTGGAGCAGTGTTACTATATGTCTGGATCTGGAGCAGTGTTACTGTATGTCTGGATCTGGAGCAGTGTTACTGTATGTCTGGATCTGGAGCAGTGTTACTGTATGTCCATGTCTGGATCTGGAGCAGTGTTACTGTATGTCCATGTCTGGATCTGGAGCAGTGTTACTGTATGTCCATGTCTGGATCTGGAGCAGTGTTACTGTATGTCCATGTCTGGATCTGGAGCAGTGATACTATATGTCTGGATCTGGAGCAGGGATACTATATGTCTGGATCTGGAGCAGTGATACTGTATGTCTGGATCTGGAGCAGTGTTACTATATGTCTGGATCTGGAGCAGTGTTACTATATGTCTGGATCTGGAGCAGTGATACTGTATGTCTGGATCTGGAGCAGTTTTACTATATGTCTGGATCTGGAGCAGTGATACTATATGTCTGGATCTGGAGCAGTGTTACTATATGTCTGGATCTGGAGCAGTGATACTGTATGTCTGGATCTGGAGCAGTGTTACTATATGTCTGGATCTGGAGCAGTGATACTATATGTCTGGATCTGGAGCAGTGTTACTATATGTCTGGAGCAGTGTTACTATATGTCTGAGCAGTGTTACTATATGTCTGGATCAGTGTTACTATATGTCTGGATCTGGAGCAGTGTTACTATATGTCTGGATCTGGAGCAGTGATACTATATGTCTGGTTCTGGAGCAGTGATACTATATGTCTGGATCTGGAGCAGTGTTACTATATGTCCATGTCTGGATCTGGAGCAGGGATACTATATGTCTGGATCTGGAGCAGTGTTACTATATGTCCATGTCTGGATCTGGAGCAGGGATACTATATGTCTGGATCTGGAGCAGTGTTACTATATGTCTGGTTCTGGAGCAGTGTTACTGTATGTCTGGTTCTGGAGCAGTGTTACTGTATGTCTGGTTCTGGAGCAGTGTTACTGTATGTCTGGATCTGGAGCAGTGTTACTATATGTCTGGATCTGGAGCAGTGTTACTATATGTCTGGATCTGGAGCAGTGTTACTGTATGTCTGGATCTGGAGCAGTGTTACTGTATGTCCATGTCTGGATCTGGAGCAGTGTTACTGTATGTCTGGATCTGGAGCAGTGTTACTATATGTCTGGATCTGGAGCAGTGTTACTGTATGTCTGGATCTGGAGCAGTGTTACTATTTGTCTGGATCTGGAGCAGTGTTACTACATGTCTGGAGCTGGATCTGGAGCAGTGTTACTACATGTCTGGATCTGGAGCAGTGATTCTATATGACTGGATCTGGAGCAGTGTTACTATATGTCTGGATCTGGAGCAGTGTTACTATATGTCTGGATCTGGAGCAGTGTTACTGTATGTCTGGATCTGGAGCAGTGATACTATATGTCTGGATCTGGAGCAGTGTTACTATATGTCTGGATCTGGAGCAGTGATACTATATGTCTGGATCTGGAGCAGTGATACTATATGTCTGGATCTGGAGCAGTGATACTATATGTCTGGATCTGGAGCAGTGTTACTGTATGTCTGGATCTGGAGCAGTGTTACTGTATGTCCATGTCTGGATCTGGAGCAGTGTTACTGTATGTCCATGTCTGGATCTGGAGCAGTGTTACTGTATGTCCATGTCTGGATCTGGAGCAGTGTTACTGTATGTCCATGTCTGGATCTGGAGCAGTGATACTATATGTCTGGATCTGGAGCAGGGATACTATATCGTCGTCTCCTATCTGTCCAACACGTTCACCGTCTACCGTAGCACTGTAGTAACTATCACACTCAACTGAACGTCTTGATTAGTGTAGTGTTAGCTAGCTACATAGCTAGCTACATAGTTGTCTTTGCTGTCTTCGTATCCAAGATAATTGTGTAGCTTAGAGTGTGGAGTCTTAGAGTGATAATTGCATTATTATTGTATTTCGTCGCCCTCCTATCTGCCTAGCAGCTAGCATACGTTCACCGGCTACCGTAGCACTGTAGTAACTATCACACTCAACCGAACGACTTGATTAGTGTAGTATTAGATAGCTACATAGTTGTCTTTGCTGTCTTCGTATCCAAGATAATTGTGTAGTTTAGAGTGTGTAGTCTTAGAGTGATTATCTTAATTCACCGAGGTTAGCTAGCCAGCTATTTTGTCGTCCTTAACGTAGGAGACACTCCTAGCTAGCCAACAGCCAGCCAACGTCTACTTTCGCATTCCGGTCGCATTCCGCGTCGCTCCACAGGTAGTATCACTTTTTCACTTCATTTCATTACAGTCCCAACGGTGTGATTTGTTTGATCGTAGCTAGCTACATAGCTAGCTACATAGCCGTCTTTGTTTCAAAGATAATTGTGTAGTCTAGAGCGATTTTCTAGGTTAGCTAGCCAGCTATTGTCGTTCTCCTACGCAACGTAACGTAACCAACACTGCTAGCTAGCCAGCTAGCTCCCGATAAGCAGCATTGTAGAAACTTCACACTCAACGGTACGACTTGATTAGGGTAGTGTCAACAACGCAGCTAGCCTACCCCAGCAGTACTCTATCATTTTAATCATTTTAGTCAATTAGATTCTTGCTACGTAAGCTTAACTTTCTGAACATTCGAGACGTGTAGTCCACTTGTCATTCCAATCTCCTCTGCATTAGCGTAGCCTCTTCTCTAGCCTGTCAACTATGTGTCTGTCTATCCCTGTTCTCTCCTCTCTGCACAGACCATACAAACGCTCCACACCGCATGGCCCTAATCTGGTGGTCCCAGCACGCACGACCCACGTGGAGTTCCAGGTCTCCGGTAGCCTCTGGAACTGCCGATCTGCGGCCAACAAGGCAGAGTTCATCCCAGCCTATGTCTCCCTCCAGTCCCTCGACTTCTTGGCTCTGACGGAAACATGGATCACCACAGACAACACCGCTACTCCTACTGCTCTCTCTTCGTCCGCCCACGTGCTCTCGCACACCCCGAGAGCTTCTGGTCAGCGGGGTGGTGGCACCGGGATCCTCATCTCTCCCAAGTGGTCATTCTCTCTTTCTCCCCTTACCCATCTGTCTATCGCCTCCTTTGAATTCCATGCTGTCACAGTTACCAGCCCTTTCAAGCTTAACATCCTTATCATTTATCGCCCTCCAGGTTCCTCGGAGAGTTCATCAATGAGCTTGATGCCTTGATAAGCTCCTTTCCTGAGGACGGCTCACCTCTCACAGTTCTGGGCGACTTTAACCTCCCCACGTCTACCTTTGACTCATTCCTCTCTGCCTCCTTCTTTCCACTCCTCTCCTCTTTTGACCTCACCCTCTCACCTTCCCCCCTACTCACAAGGCAGGCAATACGCTCGACCTCATCTTTACTAGATGCTGTTCCTCCACTAACCTCATTGCAACTCCCCTCCAAGTCTCCGACCACTACCTTGTATCCTTTTCCCTCTCGCTCTCATCCAACACTTCCCACACTGCCCCTACTCGGATGGTATCGCGCCGTCCCAACCTTCGCTCTCTCTCCCCGCTACTCTCTCCTCTTCCATCCTATCATCTCTTCCTCTGCTCAAACCTTCTCCAACCTATCTCCTGATTCTGCCTCCTCAACCCTCCTCTCCTCCCTTTCTGCATCCTTTGACTCTCTATGTCCCCTATCCTCCAGGCCGGCTCGGTCCTCCCCTCCCGCTCCGTGGCTCGACGACTCATTGCGAGCTCACAGAACAGGGCTCCGGGCAGCCGAGCGGAAATGGAGGAAAACTCGCCTCCCTGCAGACCTGGCATCCTTTCACTCCCTCCTCTCTACATTTTCCTCCTCTGTCTCTGCTGCTAAAGCCACTTTCTACCACTCTAAATTCCAAGCATCTGCCTCTAACCCTAGGAAGCTCTTTGCCACCTTCTCCTCCCTCTTGAATCCTCCTCCCCCTCCCCCCTCCTCCCTCTCTGCAGATGACTTCGTCAACCATTTTGAAAAGAAGGTCGACGACATCCGATCCTCGTTTGCTAAGTCAAACGACACCGCTGGTTCTGCTCACACTGCCCTACCCTGTGCTCTGACCTCTTTCTCCCTCTCTCTCCAGATGACATCTCACGTCTTGTGACGGCCGGCCGCCCAACAACCTGCCCGCTTGACCCTATCCCCTCCTCTCTTCTCCAGACCATCTCCGGTGACCTTCTCCCTTACCTCACCTCGCTCATCAACTCATCCCTGACCGCTGGCTACGTCCCTCCCGTCTTCAAGAGAGCGAGAGTTGCACCCTTCTGAAAAAACCTACACTCGATCCCTCCGATGTCAACAACTACAGACCAGTATCCCTTCTTTCTTTTCTCTCCAAAACTCTTGAACGTGCCGTCCTTGGCCAGCTCTCCCGCTATCTCTCTCAGAATGACCTTCTTGATCCAAATCAGTCAGGTTTCAAGACTAGTCATTCAACTGAGACTGCTCTTCTCTGTATCACGGAGGCGCTCCGCACTGCTAAAGCTAACTCTCTCTCCTCTGCTCTCATCCTTCTAGACCTATCGGCTGCCTTCGATACTGTGAACCATCAGATCCTCCTCTCCACCCTCTCCGAGTTGGGCATCTCCGGCGCGGCCCACGCTTGGATTGCGTCCTACCTGACAGGTCGCTCCTACCAGGTGGCGTGGCGAGAATCCGTCTCCTCACCACGTGCTCTCACCACTGGTGTCCCCCAGGGCTCTGTTCTAGGCCCTCTCCTATTCTCGCTATACACCAAGTCACTTGGCTCTGTCATAACCTCACATGGTCTCTCCTATCATTGCTATGCAGACGACACACAATTAATCTTCTCCTTTCCCCCTTCTGACGACCAGGTGGCGAATCGCATCTCTGCATGTCTGGCAGACATATCAGTGTGGATGACGGATCATCACCTCAAGCTGAACCTCGGCAAGACGGAGCTGCTCTTCCTCCCGGGGGAAGGACTGCCCGTTCCATGATCTCGCCATCACGGTTGACAACTCCATTGTGTCCTCGTCCCAGAGCGCTAAGAACCTTGGCGTGATCCTGGACAACACCCTGTCGTTCTCAAATAACATCAAGGCGGTGGCCCGTTCCTGTAGGTTCATGCTCTACAACATCCGCAGAGTACGACCCTGCCTCACACAGGAAGTGGCGCAGGTCCTAATCCAGGCACTTGTCATCTCCCGTCTGGATTACTGCAACTCGCTGTTGGCTGGGCTCCCTGCCTGTGCCATTAAACCCCTACAACTCATCCAGAACGCCGCAGCCCGTCTGGTGTTCAACCTTCCCAAGTTCTCTCACGTCACCCCGCTCCTCCGCTCTCTCCACTGGCTTCCAGTTGAAGCTCGCATCCGCTACAAGACCATGGTGCTTGCCTACGGAGCTGTGAGGGGAACGGCACCTCACTACCTCCAGGCTCTGATCAGGCCCTACACCCAAACAAGGGCACTGCGTTCATCCACCTCTGGCCTGCTCGCCTCCCTACCACTGAGGAAGTACAGTTCCCACTCAGCCCAGTCAAAACTGTTCGCTGCTCTGGCCCCCCAATGGTGGAACAAACTCCCTCACGACGCCAGGACAGCGGAGTCAATCACCACCTTCCGGAGACACCTGAAACCCCACCTCTTTAAGGAATACCTAGGATAGGATAAAGTAATCCTTCTCCCCCCTTAAAAGACCTAGATGCACTATTGTAAAGTGGCTGTTCCACTGGATGTCATAAGGTGAAAGCACCAATTTGTAAGTCGCTCTGGATAAGAGCGTCTGCTAAATGACTTAAATGTAAATGTAATGATATGTCTGGATCTGGAGCAGTGATACTGTATGTCTGGATCTGGAGCAGTGTTACTATATGTCTGGATCTGGAGCAGTGATACTATATGTCTGGATCTGGAGCAGTGTTACTGTATGTCTGGATCTGGAGCAGTGTTACTATATGTCTGGATCTGGAGCAGTGATACTGTATGTCTGGATCTGGAGCAGTGTTACTATATGTCTGGATCTGGAGCAGTGATACTATATGTCTGGATCTGGAGCAGTGTTACTATATGTCTGGATCTGGAGCAGTGATACTGTATGTCTGGATCTGGAGCAGTGTTACTGTATGTCTGGATCTGGAGCAGTGTTACTGTATGTCTGGATCTGGAGCAGTGTTACTGTATGTCCATGTCTGGATCTGGAGCAGTGTTACTGTATGTCCATGTCTGGATCTGGAGCAGTGTTACTGTATGTCCATGTCTGGATCTGGAGCAGTGTTACTGTATGTCCATGTCTGGATCTGGAGCAGTGATACTATATGTCTGGATCTGGAGCAGGGATACTATATGTCTGGATCTGGAGCAGTGATACTGTATGTCTGGATCTGGAGCAGTGTTACTATATGTCTGGATCTGGAGCAGTGTTACTATATGTCTGGATCTGGAGCAGTGATACTGTATGTCTGGATCTGGAGCAGTGTTACTATATGTCTGGATCTGGAGCAGTGATACTATATGTCTGGATCTGGAGCAGTGTTACTATATGTCTGGATCTGGAGCAGTGATACTGTATGTCTGGATCTGGAGCAGTGTTACTATATGTCTGGATCTGGAGCAGTGATACTATATGTCTGGATCTGGAGCAGTGTTACTATATGTCTGGAGCAGTGTTACTATATGTCTGGAGCAGTGTTACTATATGTCTGGATCAGTGTTACTATATGTCTGGATCAGTGTTACTATATGTCTGGAGCAGTGTTACTATATGTCTGGATCTGGAGCAGTGTTACTATATGTCTGGATCTGGAGCAGTGTTACTATATGTCCATGTCTGGATCTGGAGCAGGGATACTATATGTCTGGATCTGGAGCAGTGTTACTATATGTCCATGTCTGGATCTGGAGCAGGGATACTATATGTCTGGATCTGGAGCAGTGTTACTATATGTCTGGTTCTGGAGCAGTGTTACTGTATGTCTGGTTCTGGAGCAGTGTTACTGTATGTCTGGTTCTGGAGCAGTGTTACTATATGTCTGGATCTGGAGCAGTGATACTGTATGTCTGGATCTGGAGCAGTGTTACTATATGTCTGGATCTGGAGCAGTGATACTATATGTCTAGATCTGGAGCAGTGTTACTATATGTCCATGTCTGGATCTGGAGCAGGGATACTATATGTCTGGATCTGGAGCAGTGTTACTATATGTCCATGTCTGGATCTGGAGCAGGGATACTATATGTCTGGATCTGGAGCAGTGTTACTATATGTCTGGTTCTGGAGCAGTGTTACTGTATGTCTGGTTCTGGAGCAGTGTTACTGTATGTCTGGTTCTGGAGCAGTGTTACTGTATGTCTGGATCAGTGTTACTATATGTCTGGATCTGGAGCAGTGTTACTATATGTCTGGTTCTGGAGCAGTGATACTATATGTCTAGATCTGGAGCAGTGTTACTATATGTCCATGTCTGGATCTGGAGCAGGGATACTATATGTCTGGATCTGGAGCAGTGTTACTATATGTCTGGTTCTGGAGCAGTGATACTATATGTCTAGATCTGGAGCAGTGTTACTATATGTCCATGTCTGGATCTGGAGCAGGGATACTATATGTCTGGATCTGGAGCAGTGTTACTATATGTCCATGTCTGGATCTGGAGCAGGGATACTATATGTCTGGATCTGGAGCAGTGTTACTATATGTCTGGTTCTGGAGCAGTGTTACTGTATGTCTGGTTCTGGAGCAGTGTTACTGTATGTCTGGTTCTGGAGCAGTGTTACTGTATGTCTGGATCTGGAGCAGTGTTACTATATGTCTGGATCTGGAGCAGTGTTACTGTATGTCCATGTCTGGATCTGGAGCAGTGATACTATATGTCTGGATCTGGAGCAGGGATACTATATGTCTGGATCTGGAGCAGTGATACTGTATGTCTGGATCTGGAGCAGTGTTACTATATGTCTGGATCTGGAGCAGTGTTACTATATGTCTGGATCTGGAGCAGTGATACTGTATGTCTGGATCTGGAGCAGTGTTACTATATGTCTGGATCTGGAGCAGTGATACTGTATGTCTGGATCTGGAGCAGTGTTACTATATGTCTGGATCTGGAGCAGTGATACTATATGTCTGGATCTGGAGCAGTGTTACTATATGTCTGGATCTGGAGCAGTGATACTGTATGTCTGGATCTGGAGCAGTGTTACTATATGTCTGGATCTGGAGCAGTGATACTATATGTCTGGATCTGGAGCAGTGTTACTATATGTCTGGAGCAGTGTTACTATATGTCTGGAGCAGTGTTACTATATGTCTGGATCAGTGTTACTTAATGTCTGGATCTGGAGCAGTGTTACTATATGTCTGGATCTGGAGCAGTGATACTATATGTCTGGTTCTGGAGCAGTGATACTATATGTCTGGATCTGGAGCAGTGTTACTATATGTCCATGTCTGGATCTGGAGCAGGGATACTATATGTCTGGATCTGGAGCAGTGTTACTATATGTCCATGTCTGGATCTGGAGCAGGGATACTATATGTCTGGATCTGGAGCAGTGTTACTATATGTCTGGTTCTGGAGCAGTGTTACTGTATGTCTGGTTCTGGAGCAGTGTTACTGTATGTCTGGTTCTGGAGCAGTGTTACTGTATGTCTGGATCTGGAGCAGTGTTACTATATGTCTGGATCTGGAGCAGTGTTACTATATGTCTGGATCTGGAGCAGTGTTACTATATGTCTGGATCTGGAGCAGTGTTACTGTATGTCTGGATCTGGAGCAGTGTTACTGTATGTCCATGTCTGGATCTGGAGCAGTGTTACTGTATGTCTGGATCTGGAGCAGTGTTACTATATGTCTGGATCTGGAGCAGTGTTACTGTATGTCTGGATCTGGAGCAGTGTTACTATTTGTCTGGATCTGGAGCAGTGTTACTACATGTCTGGAGCTGGATCTGGAGCAGTGTTACTACATGTCTGGATCTGGAGCAGTGATTCTATATGACTGGATCTGGAGCAGTGTTACTATATGTCTGGATCTGGAGCAGTGTTACTATATGTCTGGATCTGGAGCAGTGTTACTGTATGTCTGGATCTGGAGCAGTGATACTATATGTCTGGATCTGGAGCAGTGTTACTATATGTCTGGATCTGGAGCAGTGATACTATATGTCTGGATCTGGAGCAGTGATACTATATGTCTGGATCTGGAGCAGTGATACTATATGTCTGGATCTGGAGCAGTGTTACTGTATGTCTGGATCTGGAGCAGTGTTACTGTATGTCCATGTCTGGATCTGGAGCAGTGTTACTGTATGTCCATGTCTGGATCTGGAGCAGTGTTACTGTATGTCCATGTCTGGATCTGGAGCAGTGTTACTGTATGTCCATGTCTGGATCTGGAGCAGTGATACTATATGTCTGGATCTGGAGCAGGGATACTATATGTCTGGATCTGGAGCAGTGATACTGTATGTCTGGATCTGGAGCAGTGTTACTATATGTCTGGATCTGGAGCAGTGATACTATATGTCTGGATCTGGAGCAGTGTTTCTGTATGTCTGGATCTGGAGCAGTGTTACTATATGTCTGGATCTGGAGCAGTGATACTGTATGTCTGGATCTGGAGCAGTGTTACTATATGTCTGGATCTGGAGCAGTGATACTATATGTCTGGATCTGGAGCAGTGTTACTATATGTCTGGAGCAGTGTTACTATATGTCTGGAGCAGTGTTACTATATGTCTGGATCAGTGTTACTATATGTCTGGATCTGGAGCAGTGTTACTATATGTCTGGTTCTGGAGCAGTGATACTATATGTCTGGATCTGGAGCAGTGTTACTATATGTCCATGTCTGGATCTGGAGCAGGGATACTATATGTCTGGATCTGGAGCAGTGTTACTATATGTCCATGTCTGGATCTGGAGCAGGGATACTATATGTCTGGATCTGGACCAGTGTTACTATATGTCTGGTTCTGGAGCAGTGTTACTGTATGTCTGGTTCTGGAGCAGTGTTACTGTATGTCTGGTTCTGGAGCAGTGTTACTGTATGTCTGGATCTGGAGCAGTGTTACTATATGTCTGGATCTGGAGCAGTGTTACTGTATGTCCATGTCTGGATCTGGAGCAGTGATACTATATGTCTGGATCTGGAGCAGGGATACTATATGTCTGGATCTGGAGCAGTGATACTGTATGTCTGGATCTGGAGCAGTGTTACTATATGTCTGGATCTGGAGCAGTGTTACTATATGTCTGGATCTGGAGCAGTGATACTGTATGTCTGGATCTGGAGCAGTGTTACTATATGTCTGGATCTGGAGCAGTGATACTATATGTCTGGATCTGGAGCAGTGTTACTATATGTCTGGATCTGGAGCAGTGATACTGTATGTCTGGATCTGGAGCAGTGTTACTATATGTCTGGATCTGGAGCAGTGATACTATATGTCTGGATCTGGAGCAGTGTTACTATATGTCTGGAGCAGTGTTACTATATGTCTGGAGCAGTGTTACTATATGTCTGGATCAGTGTTACTATATGTCTGGATCTGGAGCAGTGTTACTATATGTCTGGATCTGGAGCAGTGATACTATATGTCTGGTTCTGGAGCAGTGATACTATATGTCTGGATCTGGAGCAGTGTTACTATATGTCCATGTCTGGATCTGGAGCAGGGATACTATATGTCTGGATCTGGAGCAGTGTTACTATATGTCCATGTCTGGATCTGGAGCAGGGATACTATATGTCTGGATCTGGAGCAGTGTTACTATATGTCTGGTTCTGGAGCAGTGTTACTGTATGTCTGGTTCTGGAGCAGTGTTACTGTATGTCTGGTTCTGGAGCAGTGTTACTGTATGTCTGGATCTGGAGCAGTGTTACTATATGTCTGGATCTGGAGCAGTGTTACTACATGTCTGGAGCTGGATCTGGAGCAGTGTTACTACATGTCTGGATCTGGAGCAGTGATTCTATATGACTGGATCTGGAGCAGTGTTACTATATGTCTGGATCTGGAGCAGTGTTACTATATGTCTGGATCTGGAGCAGTGTTACTGTATGTCTGGATCTGGAGCAGTGATACTATATGTCTGGATCTGGAGCAGTGTTACTATATGTCTGGATCTGGAGCAGTGATACTATATGTCTGGATCTGGAGCAGTGATACTATATGTCTGGATCTGGAGCAGTGATACTATATGTCTGGATCTGGAGCAGTGTTACTGTATGTCTGGATCTGGAGCAGTGTTACTGTATGTCCATGTCTGGATCTGGAGCAGTGTTACTGTATGTCCATGTCTGGATCTGGAGCAGTGTTACTGTATGTCCATGTCTGGATCTGGAGCAGTGTTACTGTATGTCCATGTCTGGATCTGGAATAGTGATACTATATGTCTGGATCTGGAGCAGGGATACTATATGTCTGGATCTGGAGCAGTGATACTGTATGTCTGGATCTGGAGCAGTGTTACTATATGTCTGGATCTGGAGCAGTGATACTATATGTCTGGATCTGGAGCAGTGTTTCTGTATGTCTGGATCTGGAGCAGTGTTACTATATGTCTGGATCTGGAGCAGTGATACTGTATGTCTGGATCTGGAGCAGTGTTACTATATGTCTGGATCTGGAGCAGTGATACTATATGTCTGGATCTGGAGCAGTGTTACTATATGTCTGGATCTGGAGCAGTGATACTGTATGTCTGGATCTGGAGCAGTGTTACTGTATGTCTGGATCTGGAGCAGTGTTACTGTATGTCTGGATCTGGAGCAGTGTTACTGTATGTCCATGTCTGGATCTGGAGCAGTGTTACTGTATGTCCATGTCTGGATCTGGAGCAGTGTTACTGTATGTCCATGTCTGGATCTGGAGCAGTGTTACTGTATGTCCATGTCTGGATCTGGAGCAGTGATACTATATGTCTGGATCTGGAGCAGGGATACTATATGTCTGGATCTGGAGCAGTGATACTGTATGTCTGGATCTGGAGCAGTGTTACTATATGTCTGGATCTGGAGCAGTGTTACTATATGTCTGGATCTGGAGCAGTGTTACTATATGTCTGGATCTGGAGCAGTGTTACTGTATGTCTGGATCTGGAGCAGTGTTACTGTATGTCTGGATCTGGAGCAGTGTTACTGTATGTCCATGTCTGGATCTGGAGCAGTGTTACTGTATGTCCATGTCTGGATCTGGAGCAGTGTTACTGTATGTCCATGTCTGGATCTGGAGCAGTGTTACTGTATGTCCATGTCTGGATCTGGAGCAGTGATACTATATGTCTGGATCTGGAGCAGGGATACTATATGTCTGGATCTGGAGCAGTGATACTGTATGTCTGGATCTGGAGCAGTGTTACTATATGTCCATGTCTGGATCTGGAGCAGGGATACTATATGTCTGGATCTGGAGCAGTGTTACTATATGTCCATGTCTGGATCTGGAGCAGGGATACTATATGTCTGGATCTGGAGCAGTGTTACTATATGTCTGGTTCTGGAGCAGTGTTACTGTATGTCTGGTTCTGGAGCAGTGTTACTGTATGTCTGGTTCTGGAGCAGTGTTACTGTATGTCTGGATCTGGAGCAGTTTTACTATATGTCTGGATCTGGAGCAGTGTTACTGTATGTCCATGTCTGGATCTGGAGCAGTGATACTATATGTCTGGATCTGGAGCAGGGATACTATATGTCTGGATCTGGAGCAGTGATACTGTATGTCTGGATCTGGAGCAGTGTTACTATATGTCTGGATCTGGAGCAGTGTTACTATATGTCTGGATCTGGAGCAGTGATACTGTATGTCTGGATCTGGAGCAGTGTTACTATATGTCTGGATCTGGAGCAGTGTTACTATATGTCTGGATCTGGAGCAGTGATACTATATGTCTGGATCTGGAGCAGTGTTACTATATGTCTGGAGCAGTGTTACTATATGTCTGGAGCAGTGTTACTATATGTCTGGATCAGTGTTACTATATGTCTGGATCTGGAGCAGTGTTACTATATGTCTGGATCTGGAGCAGTGATACTATATGTCTGGTTCTGGAGCAGTGATACTATATGTCTGGATCTGGAGCAGTGTTACTATATGTCCATGTCTGGATCTGGAGCAGGGATACTATATGTCTGGATCTGGAGCAGTGTTACTATATGTCCATGTCTGGATCTGGAGCAGGGATACTATATGTCTGGATCTGGAGCAGTGTTACTATATGTCTGGTTCTGGAGCAGTGTTACTGTATGTCTGGTTCTGGAGCAGTGTTACTGTATGTCTGGTTCTGGAGCAGTGTTACTGTATGTCTGGATCTGGAGCAGTGTTACTGTATGTCTGGATCTGGAGCAGTGTTACTGTATGTCTGGATCTGGAGCAGTGTTACTGTATGTCCATGTCTGGATCTGGAGCAGTGTTACTGTATGTCCATGTCTGGATCTGGAGCAGTGTTACTGTATGTCCATGTCTGGATCTGGAGCAGTGATACTATATGTCTGGATCTGGAGCAGGGATACTATATGTCTGGATCTGGAGCAGTGATACTGTATGTCTGGATCTGGAGCAGTGTTACTATATGTCTGGATCTGGAGCAGTGTTACTATATGTCTGGATCTGGAGCAGTGTTACTATATGTCTGGATCTGGAGCAGTGTTACTGTATGTCTGGATCTGGAGCAGTGTTACTGTATGTCTGGATCTGGAGCAGTGTTACTGTATGTCCATGTCTGGATCTGGAGCAGTGTTACTGTATGTCCATGTCTGGATCTGGAGCAGTGTTACTGTATGTCCATGTCTGGATCTGGAGCAGTGTTACTGTATGTCCATGTCTGGATCTGGAGCAGTGATACTATATGTCTGGATCTGGAGCAGGGATACTATATGTCTGGATCTGGAGCAGTGATACTGTATGTCTGGATCTGGAGCAGTGTTACTATATGTCCATGTCTGTATCTGGAGCAGGGATACTATATGTCTGGATCTGGAGCAGTGTTACTATATGTCCATGTCTGGATCTGGAGCAGGATACTATATGTCTGGATCTGGAGCAGTGTTACTATATGTCTGGTTCTGGAGCAGTGTTACTGTATGTCTGGTTCTGGAGCAGTGTTACTGTATGTCTGGTTCTGGAGCAGTGTTACTGTATGTCTGGATCTGGAGCAGTGTTACTATATGTCTGGATCTGGAGCAGTGTTACTGTATGTCCATGTCTGGATCTGGAGCAGTGATACTATATGTCTGGATCTGGAGCAGGGATACTATATGTCTGGATCTGGAGCAGTGATACTGTATGTCTGGATCTGGAGCAGTGTTACTATATGTCTGGATCTGGAGCAGTGTTACTATATGTCTGGATCTGGAGCAGTGATACTGTATGTCTGGATCTGGAGCAGTGTTACTATATGTCTGGATCTGGAGCAGTGTTACTATATGTCTGGATCTGGAGCAGTGATACTATATGTCTGGATCTGGAGCAGTGTTACTATATGTCTGGAGCAGTGTTACTATATGTCTGGAGCAGTGTTACTATATGTCTGGATCAGTGTTACTATATGTCTGGATCTGGAGCAGTGTTACTATATGTCTGGATCTGGAGCAGTGATACTATATGTCTGGTTCTGGAGCAGTGATACTATATGTCTGGATCTGGAGCAGTGTTACTATATGTCCATGTCTGGATCTGGAGCAGGGATACTATATGTCTGGATCTGGAGCAGTGTTACTATATGTCCATGTCTGGATCTGGAGCAGGGATACTATATGTCTGGATCTGGAGCAGTGTTACTATATGTCTGGTTCTGGAGCAGTGTTACTGTATGTCTGGTTCTGGAGCAGTGTTACTGTATGTCTGGTTCTGGAGCAGTGTTACTGTATGTCTGGATCTGGAGCAGTGTTACTATATGTCTGGATCTGGAGCAGTGTTACTATATGTCTGGATCTGGAGCAGTGTTACTATATGTCCATGTCTGGATCTGGAGCAGGGATACTATATGTCTGGTTCTGGAGCAGTGTTACTATATGTCTGGATCTGGAGCAGTGTTACTGTATGTCTGGATCTGGAGCAGTGTTACTGTATGTCTGGATCTGGAGCAGTGTTACTGTATGTCCATGTCTGGATCTGGAGCAGTGTTACTGTATGTCCATGTCTGGATCTGGAGCAGTGTTACTGTATGTCCATGTCTGGATCTGGAGCAGTGTTACTGTATGTCCATGTCTGGATCTGGAGCAGTGATACTATATGTCTGGATCTGGCGCAGGGATACTATATGTCTGGATCTGGAGCAGTGATACTGTATGTCTGGATCTGGAGCAGTGTTACTATATGTCCATGTCTGGATCTGGAGCAGGGATACTATATGTCTGGATCTGGAGCAGTGTTACTATATGTCCATGTCTGGATCTGGAGCAGGGATACTATATGTCTGGATCTGGAGCAGTGTTACTATATGTCTGGTTCTGGAGCAGTGTTACTGTATGTCTGGTTCTGGAGCAGTGTTACTGTATGTCTGGTTCTGGAGCAGTGTTACTGTATGTCTGGATCTGGAGCAGTGTTACTATATGTCTGGATCTGGAGCAGTGTTACTGTATGTCCATGTCTGGATCTGGAGCAGTGATACTATATGTCTGGATCTGGAGCAGGGATACTATATGTCTGGATCTGGAGCAGTGATACTGTATGTCTGGATCTGGAGCAGTGTTACTATATGTCTGGATCTGGAGCAGTGTTACTATATGTCTGGATCTGGAGCAGTGATACTGTATGTCTGGATCTGGAGCAGTGTTACTATATGTCTGGATCTGGAGCAGTGTTACTATATGTCTGGATCTGGAGCAGTGATACTATATGTCTGGATCTGGAGCAGTGTTACTATATGTCTGGAGCAGTGTTACTATATGTCTGGAGCAGTGTTACTATATGTCTGGATCAGTGTTACTATATGTCTGGATCTGGAGCAGTGTTACTATATGTCTGGATCTGGAGCAGTGATACTATATGTCTGGTTCTGGAGCAGTGATACTATATGTCTGGATCTGGAGCAGTGTTACTATATGTCCATGTCTGGATCTGGAGCAGGGATACTATATGTCTGGATCTGGAGCAGTGTTACTATATGTCCATGTCTGGATCTGGAGCAGGGATACTATATGTCTGGATCTGGAGCAGTGTTACTATATGTCTGGTTCTGGAGCAGTGTTACTGTATGTCTGGTTCTGGAGCAGTGTTACTGTATGTCTGGTTCTGGAGCAGTGTTACTGTATGTCTGGATCTGGAGCAGTGTTACTATATGTCTGGATCTGGAGCAGTGTTACTATATGTCTGGATCTGGAGCAGTGTTACTATATGTCCATGTCTGGATCTGGAGCAGGGATACTATATGTCTGGATCTGGAGCAGTGTTACTATATGTCTGGTTCTGGAGCAGTGTTACTGTATGTCTGGTTCTGGAGCAGTGTTACTGTATGTCTGGTTCTGGAGCAGTGTTACTGTATGTCTGGATCTGGAGCAGTGTTACTATATGTCTGGATCTGGAGCAGTGTTACTGTATGTCCATGTCTGGATCTGGAGCAGTGATACTATATGTCTGGATCTGGAGCAGGGATACTATATGTCTGGATCTGGAGCAGTGATACTGTATGTCTGGATCTGGAGCAGTGTTACTATATGTCTGGATCTGGAGCAGTGTTACTATATGTCTGGATCTGGAGCAGTGATACTGTATGTCTGGATCTGGAGCAGTGTTACTATATGTCTGGATCTGGAGCAGTGTTACTATATGTCTGGATCTGGAGCAGTGATACTATATGTCTGGATCTGGAGCAGTGTTACTATATGTCTGGAGCAGTGTTACTATATGTCTGGAGCAGTGTTACTATATGTCTGGATCAGTGTTACTATATGTCTGGATCTGGAGCAGTGTTACTATATGTCTGGATCTGGAGCAGTGATACTATATGTCTGGTTCTGGAGCAGTGATACTATATGTCTGGATCTGGAGCAGTGTTACTATATGTCCATGTCTGGATCTGGAGCAGGGATACTATATGTCTGGATCTGGAGCAGTGTTACTATATGTCCATGTCTGGATCTGGAGCAGGGATACTATATGTCTGGATCTGGAGCAGTGTTACTATATGTCTGGTTCTGGAGCAGTGTTACTGTATGTCTGGTTCTGGAGCAGTGTTACTGTATGTCTGGTTCTGGAGCAGTGTTACTGTATGTCTGGATCTGGAGCAGTGTTACTGTATGTCTGGATCTGGAGCAGTGTTACTATATGTCTGGATCTGGAGCAGTGTTACTGTATGTCTGGATCTGGAGCAGTGTTACTATTTGTCTGGATCTGGAGCAGTGTTACTACATGTCTGGAGCTGGATCTGGAGCAGTGTTACTACATGTCTGGATCTGGAGCAGTGATTCTATATGACTGGATCTGGAGCAGTGTTACTATATGTCTGGATCTGGAGCAGTGTTACTATATGTCTGGATCTGGAGCAGTGTTACTGTATGTCCGGATCTGGAGCAGTGATACTATATGTCTGGATCTGGAGCAGTGTTACTATATGTCTGGATCTGGAGCAGTGATACTATATGTCTGGATCTGGAGCAGTGATACTATATGTCTGGATCTGATCTGGAGCAGTGATACTATATGTCTGGATCTGGAGCAGTGTTACTGTATGTCTGGATCTGGAGCAGTGTTACTGTATGTCCATGTCTGGATCTGGAGCAGTGTTACTGTATGTCCATGTCTGGATCTGGAGCAGTGTTACTGTATGTCCATGTCTGGATCTGGAGCAGTGTTACTGTATGTCCATGTCTGGATCTGGAGCAGTGATACTATATGTCTGATCTGGAGCAGGGATACTATATGTCTGGATCTGGAGCAGTGATACTGTATGTCTGGATCTGGAGCAGTGTTACTATATGTCTGGATCTGGAGCAGTGATACTATATGTCTGGATCTGGAGCAGTGTTACTGTATGTCTGGATCTGGAGCAGTGTTACTATATGTCTGGATCTGGAGCAGTGATACTGTACGTCTGGATCTGGAGCAGTGTTACTATATGTCTGGATCTGGAGCAGTGATACTATATGTCTGGATCTGGAGCAGTGTTACTATATGTCTGGATCTGGAGCAGTGATACTGTATGTCTGGATCTGGAGCAGTGTTACTGTATGTCTGGATCTGGAGCAGTGTTACTGTATGTCTGGATCTGGAGCAGTGTTACTGTATGTCCATGTCTGGATCTGGAGCAGTGTTACTGTATGTCCATGTCTGGATCTGGAGCAGTGTTACTGTATGTCCATGTCTGGATCTGGAGCAGTGTTACTGTATGTCCATGTCTGGATCTGGAGCAGTGATACTATATGTCTGGATCTGGAGCAGGGATACTATATGTCTGGATCTGGAGCAGTGATACTGTATGTCTGGATCTGGAGCAGTGTTACTATATGTCTGGATCTGGAGCAGTGTTACTATATGTCTGGATCTGGAGCAGTGTTACTATATGTCTGGATCTGGAGCAGTGTTACTGTATGTCTGGATCTGGAGCAGTGTTACTGTATGTCTGGATCTGGAGCAGTGTTACTGTATGTCCATGTCTGGATCTGGAGCAGTGTTACTGTATGTCCATGTCTGGATCTGGAGCAGTGTTACTGTATGTCCATGTCTGGATCTGGAGCAGTGTTACTGTATGTCCATGTCTGGATCTGGAGCAGTGATACTATATGTCTGGATCTGGAGCAGGGATACTATATGTCTGGATCTGGAGCAGTGATACTGTATGTCTGGATCTGGAGCAGTGTTACTATATGTCTGGATCTGGAGAAGTGTTACTATATGTCTGGATCTGGAGCAGTGATACTGTATGTCTGGATCTGGAGCAGTGTTACTATATGTCTGGATCTGGAGCAGTGATACTATATGTCTGGATCTGGAGCAGTGTTACTATATGTCTGGATCTGGAGCAGTGATACTGTATGTCTGGATCTGGAGCAGTGTTACTATATGTCTGGATCTGGAGCAGTGATACTATATGTCTGGATCTGGAGCAGTGTTACTATATGTCTGGAGCAGTGTTACTATATGTCTGGAGCAGTGTTACTATATGTCTGGATCAGTGTTACTATATGTCTGGATCTGGAGCAGTGTTACTATATGTCTGGATCTGGAGCAGTGATACTATATGTCTGGTTCTGGAGCAGTGATACTATATGTCTGGATCTGGAGCAGTGTTACTATATGTCCATGTCTGGATCTGGAGCAGGGATACTATATGTCTGGATCTGGAGCAGTGTTACTATATGTCCATGTCTGGATCTGGAGCAGGGATACTATATGTCTGGATCTGGAGCAGTGTTACTATATGTCTGGTTCTGGAGCAGTGTTACTGTATGTCTGGTTCTGGAGCAGTGTTACTGTATGTCTGGTTCTGGAGCAGTGTTACTGTATGTCTGGATCTGGAGCAGTGTTACTATATGTCTGGATCTGGAGCAGTGTTACTATATGTCTGGATCTGGAGCAGTGTTACTATATGTCTGGATCTGGAGCAGTGTTACTGTATGTCTGGATCTGGAGCAGTGTTACTGTATGTCCATGTCTGGATCTGGAGCAGTGTTACTGTATGTCTGGATCTGGAGCAGTGTTACTATATGTCTGGATCTGGAGCAGTGATACTGTATGTCTGGATCTGGAGCAGTGTTACTATATGTCTGGATCTGGAGAAGTGTTACTATATGTCTGGATCTGGAGCAGTGATACTGTATGTCTGGATCTGGAGCAGTGTTACTATATGTCTGGATCTGGAGCAGTGTTACTATATGTCTGGATCTGGAGCAGTGTTACTGTATGTCTGGATCTGGAGCAGTGTTACTGTATGTCCATGTCTGGATCTGGAGCAGTGATACTATATGTCTGGATCTGGAGCAGGGATACTATATGTCTGGATCTGGAGCAGTGATACTGTATGTCTGGATCTGGAGCAGTGTTACTATATGTCTGGATCTGGAGAAGTGTTACTATATGTCTGGATCTGGAGCAGTGATACTGTATGTCTGGATCTGGAGCAGTGTTACTATATGTCTGGATCTGGAGCAGTGATACTATATGTCTGGATCTGGAGCAGTGTTACTATATGTCTGGATCTGGAGCAGTGATACTGTATGTCTGGATCTGGAGCAGTGTTACTATATGTCTGGATCTGGAGCAGTGATACTATATGTCTGGATCTGGAGCAGTGTTACTATATGTCTGGAGCAGTGTTACTATATGTCTGGAGCAGTGTTACTATATGTCTGGATCAGTGTTACTATATGTCTGGATCTGGAGCAGTGTTACTATATGTCTGGATCTGGAGCAGTGATACTATATGTCTGGTTCTGGAGCAGTGATACTATATGTCTGGATCTGGAGCAGTGTTACTATATGTCCATGTCTGGATCTGGAGCAGGGATACTATATGTCTGGATCTGGAGCAGTGTTACTATATGTCCATGTCTGGATCTGGAGCAGGGATACTATATGTCTGGATCTGGAGCAGTGTTACTATATGTCTGGTTCTGGAGCAGTGTTACTGTATGTCTGGTTCTGGAGCAGTGTTACTGTATGTCTGGTTCTGGAGCAGTGTTACTGTATGTCTGGATCTGGAGCAGTGTTACTATATGTCTGGATCTGGAGCAGTGTTACTATATGTCTGGATCTGGAGCAGTGTTACTATATGTCTGGATCTGGAGCAGTGTTACTGTATGTCTGGATCTGGAGCAGTGTTACTGTATGTCTGGATCTGGAGCAGTGTTACTATATGTCTGGATCTGGAGCAGTGTTACTGTATGTCTGGATCTGGAGCAGTGTTACTATTTGTCTGGATCTGGAGCAGTGTTACTACATGTCTGGAGCTGGATCTGGAGCAGTGTTACTACATGTCTGGATCTGGAGCAGTGATTCTATATGACTGGATCTGGAGCAGTGTTACTATATGTCTGGATCTGGAGCAGTGTTACTATATGTCTGGATCTGGAGCAGTGTTACTGTATGTCCGGATCTGGAGCAGTGATACTATATGTCTGGATCTGGAGCAGTGTTACTATATGTCTGGATCTGGAGCAGTGATACTATATGTCTGGATCTGGAGCAGTGATACTATATGTCTGGATCTGGAGCAGTGATACTATATGTCTGGATCTGGAGCAGTGTTACTGTATGTCTGGATCTGGAGCAGTGTTACTGTATGTCCATGTCTGGATCTGGAGCAGTGTTACTGTATGTCCATGTCTGGATCTGGAGCAGTGTTACTGTATGTCCATGTCTGGATCTGGAGCAGTGTTACTGTATGTCCATGTCTGGATCTGGAGCAGTGATACTATATGTCTGGATCTGGAGCAGGGATACTATATGTCTGGATCTGGAGCAGTGATACTGTATGTCTGGATCTGGAGCAGTGTTACTATATGTCTGGATCTGGAGCAGTGATACTATATGTCTGGATCTGGAGCAGTGTTACTGTATGTCTGGATCTGGAGCAGTGTTACTATATGTCTGGATCTGGAGCAGTGATACTGTATGTCTGGATCTGGAGCAGTGTTACTATATGTCTGGATCTGGAGCAGTGATACTATATGTCTGGATCTGGAGCAGTGTTACTATATGTCTGGATCTGGAGCAGTGATACTGTATGTCTGGATCTGGAGCAGTGTTACTGTATGTCTGGATGTGGAGCAGTGTTACTGTATGTCTGGATCTGGAGCAGTGTTACTGTATGTCCATGTCTGGATCTGGAGCAGTGTTACTGTATGTCCATGTCTGGATCTGGAGCAGTGTTACTGTATGTCCATGTCTGGATCTGGAGCAGTGTTACTGTATGTCCATGTCTGGATCTGGAGCAGTGATACTATATGTCTGGATCTGGAGCAGGGATACTATATGTCTGGATCTGGAGCAGTGATACTGTATGTCTGGATCTGGAGCAGTGTTACTATATGTCTGGATCTGGAGCAGTGTTACTATATGTCTGGATCTGGAGCAGTGTTACTATATGTCTGGATCTGGAGCAGTGTTACTGTATGTCTGGATCTGGAGCAGTGTTACTGTATGTCTGGATCTGGAGCAGTGTTACTGTATGTCCATGTCTGGATCTGGAGCAGTGTTACTGTATGTCCATGTCTGGATCTGGAGCAGTGTTACTGTATGTCCATGTCTGGATCTGGAGCAGTGTTACTGTATGTCCATGTCTGGATCTGGAGCAGTGATACTATATGTCTGGATCTGGAGCAGGGATACTATATGTCTGGATCTGGAGCAGTGATACTGTATGTCTGGATCTGGAGCAGTGTTACTATATGTCTGGATCTGGAGAAGTGTTACTATATGTCTGGATCTGGAGCAGTGATACTGTATGTCTGGATCTGGAGCAGTGTTACTATATGTCTGGATCTGGAGCAGTGATACTATATGTCTGGATCTGGAGAAGTGTTACTATATGTCTGGATCTGGAGCAGTGATACTGTATGTCTGGATCTGGAGCAGTGTTACTATATGTCTGGATCTGGAGCAGTGATACTATATGTCTGGATCTGGAGCAGTGTTACTATATGTCTGGAGCAGTGTTACTATATGTCTGGAGCAGTGTTACTATATGTCTGGATCAGTGTTACTATATGTCTGGATCTGAGCAGTGTTACTATATGTCTGGATCTGGAGCAGTGATACTATATGTCTGGTTCTGGAGCAGTGATACTATATGTCTGGATCTGGAGCAGTGTTACTATATGTCCATGTCTGGATCTGGAGCAGGGATACTATATGTCTGGATCTGGAGCAGTGTTACTATATGTCCATGTCTGGATCTGGAGCAGGGATACTATATGTCTGGATCTGGAGCAGTGTTACTATATGTCTGGTTCTGGAGCAGTGTTACTGTATGTCTGGTTCTGGAGCAGTGTTACTGTATGTCTGGTTCTGGAGCAGTGTTACTGTATGTCTGGATCTGGAGCAGTGTTACTATATGTCTGGATCTGGAGCAGTGTTACTATATGTCTGGATCTGGAGCAGTGTTACTATATGTCTGGATCTGGAGCAGTGTTACTGTATGTCTGGATCTGGAGCAGTGTTACTGTATGTCCATGTCTGGATCTGGAGCAGTGTTACTGTATGTCTGGATCTGGAGCAGTGTTACTATATGTCTGGATCTGGAGCAGTGATACTGTATGTCTGGATCTGGAGCAGTGTTACTATATGTCTGGATCTGGAGAAGTGTTACTATATGTCTGGATCTGGAGCAGTGATACTGTATGTCTGGATCTGGAGCAGTGTTACTATATGTCTGGATCTGGAGCAGTGTTACTATATGTCTGGATCTGGAGCAGTGTTACTGTATGTCTGGATCTGGAGCAGTGTTACTGTATGTCCATGTCTGGATCTGGAGCAGTGATACTATATGTCTGGATCTGGAGCAGGGATACTATATGTCTGGATCTGGAGCAGTGATACTGTATGTCTGGATCTGGAGCAGTGTTACTATATGTCTGGATCTGGAGAAGTGTTACTATATGTCTGGATCTGGAGCAGTGATACTGTATGTCTGGATCTGGAGCAGTGTTACTATATGTCTGGATCTGGAGCAGTGATACTATATGTCTGGATCTGGAGCAGTGTTACTATATGTCTGGAGCAGTGTTACTATATGTCTGGAGCAGTGTTACTATATGTCTGGATCAGTGTTACTATATGTCTGGATCTGGAGCAGTGTTACTATATGTCTGGATCTGGAGCAGTGATACTATATGTCTGGTTCTGGAGCAGTGATACTATATGTCTGGATCTGGAGCAGTGTTACTATATGTCCATGTCTGGATCTGGAGCAGGGATACTATATGTCTGGATCTGGAGCAGTGTTACTATATGTCCATGTCTGGATCTGGAGCAGGGATACTATATGTCTGGATCTGGAGCAGTGTTACTATATGTCTGGTTCTGGAGCAGTGTTACTGTATGTCTGGTTCTGGAGCAGTGTTACTGTATGTCTGGTTCTGGAGCAGTGTTACTGTATGTCTGGATCTGGAGCAGTGTTACTATATGTCTGGATCTGGAGCAGTGTTACTATATGTCTGGATCTGGAGCAGTGTTACTATATGTCTGGATCTGGAGCAGTGTTACTGTATGTCTGGATCTGGAGCAGTGTTACTGTATGTCCATGTCTGGATCTGGAGCAGTGTTACTGTATGTCTGGATCTGGAGCAGTGTTACTATATGTCTGGATCTGGAGCAGTGATACTGTATGTCTGGATCTGGAGCAGTGTTACTATATGTCTGGATCTGGAGAAGTGTTACTATATGTCTGGATCTGGAGCAGTGATACTGTATGTCTGGATCTGGAGCAGTGTTACTATATGTCTAGATCTGGAGCAGTGTTACTATATGTCTGGATCTGGAGCAGTGTTACTGTATGTCTGGATCTGGAGCAGTGTTACTGTATGTCCATGTCTGGATCTGGAGCAGTGATACTATATGTCTGGATCTGGAGCAGGGATACTATATGTCTGGATCTGGAGCAGTGATACTGTATGTCTGGATCTGGAGCAGTGTTACTATATGTCTGGATCTGGAGAAGTGTTACTATATGTCTGGATCTGGAGCAGTGATACTGTATGTCTGGATCTGGAGCAGTGTTACTATATGTCTGGATCTGGAGCAGTGATACTATATGTCTGGATCTGGAGCAGTGTTGCTATATGTCTGGATCTGGAGCAGTGATACTGTATGTCTGGATCTGGAGCAGTGTTACTATAGGTCTGGATCTGGAGCAGTGATACTATATGTCTGGATCTGGAGCAGTGTTACTATATGTCTGGAGCAGTGTTACTATATGTCTGGAGCAGTGTTACTATATGTCTGGATCAGTGTTACTATATGTCTGGATCTGGAGCAGTGTTACTATATGTCTGGATCTGGAGCAGTGATACTATATGTCTGGTTCTGGAGCAGTGATACTATATGTCTGGATCTGGAGCAGTGTTACTATATGTCCATGTCTGGATCTGGAGCAGGGATACTATATGTCTGGATCTGGAGCAGTGTTACTATATGTCCATGTCTGGATCTGGAGCAGGGATACTATATGTCTGGATCTGGAGCAGTGTTACTATATGTCTGGTTCTGGAGCAGTGTTACTGTATGTCTGGTTCTGGAGCAGTGTTACTGTATGTCTGGTTCTGGAGCAGTGTTACTGTATGTCTGGATCTGGAGCAGTGTTACTATATGTCTGGATCTGGAGCAGTGTTACTATATGTCTGGATCTGGAGCAGTGTTACTATATGTCTGGATCTGGAGCAGTGTTACTGTATATCTGGATCTGGAGCAGTGTTACTGTATGTCCATGTCTGGATCTGGAGCAGTGTTACTGTATGTCTGGATCTGGAGCAGTGTTACTATATGTCTGGATCTGGAGCAGTGTTACTGTATGTCTGGATCTGGAGCAGTGTTACTATTTGTCTGGATCTGGAGCAGTGTTACTACATGTCTGGAGCTGGATCTGGAGCAGTGTTACTACATGTCTGGATCTGGAGCAGTGATTCTATATGACTGGATCTGGAGCAGTGTTACTATATGTCTGGATCTGGAGCAGTGTTACTATATGTCTGGATCTGGAGCAGTGTTACTGTATGTTTGGATCTGGAGCAGTGATACTATATGTCTGGATCTGGAGCAGTGTTACTATATGTCTGGATCTGGAGCAGTGATACTATATGTCTGGATCTGGAGCAGTGATACTATATGTCTGGATCTGGAGCAGTGATACTATATGTCTGGATCTGGAGCAGTGTTACTGTATGTCTGGATCTGGAGCAGTGTTACTGTATGTCCATGTCTGGATCTGGAGCAGTGTTACTGTATGTCCATGTCTGGATCTGGAGCAGTGTTACTGTATGTCCATGTCTGGATCTGGAGCAGTGTTACTGTATGTCCATTTCTGGATCTGGAGCAGTGATACTATATGTCTGGATCTGGAGCAGGGATACTATATGTCTGGATCTGGAGCAGTGATACTGTATGTCTGGATCTGGAGCAGTGTTACTATATGTCTGGATCTGGAGCAGTGATACTATATGTCTGGATCTGGAGCAGTGTTACTGTATGTCTGGATCTGGAGCAGTGTTACTATATGTCTGGATCTGGAGCAGTGATACTGTATGTCTGGATCTGGAGCAGTGTTACTATATGTCTGGATCTGGAGCAGTGATACTATATGTCTGGATCTGGAGCAGTGTTACTATATGTCTGGATCTGGAGCAGTGATACTGTATGTCTGGATCTGGAGCAGTGTTACTGTATGTCTGGATCTGGAGCAGTGTTACTGTATGTCTGGATCTGGAGCAGTGTTACTGTATGTCCATGTCTGGATCTGGAGCAGTGTTACTGTATGTCCATGTCTGGATCTGGAGCAGTGTTACTGTATGTCCATGTCTGGATCTGGAGCAGTGTTACTGTATGTCCATGTCTGGATCTGGAGCAGTGATACTATATGTCTGGATCTGGAGCAGGGATACTATATGTCTGGATCTGGAGCAGTGATACTGTATGTCTGGATCTGGAGCAGTGTTACTATATGTCTGGATCTGGAGCAGTGTTACTATATGTCTGGATCTGGAGCAGTGATACTGTATGTCTGGATCTGGTGCAGTGTTACTATATGTCTGGATCTGGAGCAGTGATACTGTATGTCTGGATCTGGAGCAGTGTTACTATATGTCTGGATCTGGAGCAGTGATACTATATGTCTGGATCTGGAGCAGTGTTACTATATGTCTGGAGCAGTGTTACTATATGTCTGGAGCAGTGTTACTATATGTCTGGATCAGTGTTACTATATGTCTGGATCAGTGTTGCTATATGTCTGGAGCAGTGTTACTATATGTCTGGATCTGGAGCAGTGTTACTATATGTCTGGTTCTGGAGCAGTGATACTATATGTCTGGATCTGGAGCAGTGTTACTATATGTCCATGTCTGGATCTGGAGCAGGGATACTATATGTCTGGATCTGGAGCAGTGTTACTATATGTCCATGTCTGGATCTGGAGCAGGGATACTATATGTCTGGATCTGGAGCAGTGTTACTATATGTCTGGTTCTGGAGCAGTGTTACTGTATGTCTGGTTCTGGAGCAGTGTTACTGTATGTCTGGTTCTGGAGCAGTGTTACTATATGTCTGGATCTGGAGCAGTGATACTGTATGTCTGGATCTGGAGCAGTGTTACTATATGTCTGGATCTGGAGCAGTGATACTATATGTCTGGATCTGGAGCAGTGTTACTATATGTCTGGAGCAGTGTTACTATATGTCTGGAGCAGTGTTACTATATGTCTGGATCAGTGTTACTATATGTCTGGATCTGGAGCAGTGTTACTATATGTCTGGTTCTGGAGCAGTGATACTATATGTCTGGATCTGGAGCAGTGTTACTATATGTCCATGTCTGGATCTGGAGCAGGGATACTATATGTCTGGATCTGGAGCAGTGTTACTATATGTCCATGTCTGGATCTGGAGCAGGGATACTATATGTCTGGATCTGGAGCAGTGTTACTATATGTCTGGTTCTGGAGCAGTGTTACTGTATGTCTGGTTCTGGAGCAGTGTTACTGTATGTCTGGTTCTGGAGCAGTGTTACTGTATGTCTGGATCTGGAGCAGTGTTACTATATGTCTGGATCTGGAGCAGTGTTACTATATGTCTGGATCTGGAGCAGTGTTACTATATGTCTGGATCTGGAGCAGTGTTACTGTATGTCTGGATCTGGAGCAGTGTTACTGTATGTCCATGTCTGGATCTGGAGCAGTGTTACTATATGTCTGGATCTGGAGCAGTGATACTGTATGTCTGGATCTGGAGCAGTGTTACTATATGTCTGGATCTGGAGCAGTGATACTATATGTCTGGATCTGGAGCAGTGTTACTATATGTCTGGATCTGGAGCAGTGATACTGTATGTCTGGATCTGGAGCAGTGTTACTGTATGTCTGGATCTGGAGCAGTGTTACTGTATGTCTGGATCTGGAGCAGTGTTACTGTATGTCCATGTCTGGATCTGGAGCAGTGTTACTGTATGTCCATGTCTGGATCTGGAGCAGTGTTACTGTATGTCCATGTCTGGATCTGGAGCAGTGTTACTGTATGTCCATGTCTGGATCTGGAGCAGTGATACTATATGTCTGGATCTGGAGCAGGGATACTATATGTCTGGATCTGGAGCAGTGATACTGTATGTCTGGATCTGGAGCAGTGTTACTATATGTCTGGATCTGGAGCAGTGTTACTATATGTCTGGATCTGGAGCAGTGATACTGTATGTCTGGATCTGGAGCAGTGTTACTATATGTCTGGATCTGGAGCAGTGATACTATATGTCTGGATCTGGAGCAGTGTTACTATATGTCTGGATCTGGAGCAGTGATACTGTATGTCTGGATCTGGAGCAGTGTTACTATATGTCTGGATCTGGAGCAGTGATACTATATGTCTGGATCTGGAGCAGTGTTACTATATGTCTGGAGCAGTGTTACTATATGTCTGGAGCAGTGTTACTATATGTCTGGATCAGTGTTACTATATGTCTGGATCAGTGTTACTATATGTCTGGAGCAGTGTTACTATATGTCTGGATCTGGAGCAGTGTTACTATATGTCTGGTTCTGGAGCAGTGATACTATATGTCTGGATCTGGAGCAGTGTTACTATATGTCCATGTCTGGATCTGGAGCAGGGATACTATATGTCTGGATCTGGAGCAGTGTTACTATATGTCCATGTCTGGATCTGGAGCAGGGATACTATATGTCTGGATCTGGAGCAGTGTTACTATATGTCTGGTTCTGGAGCAGTGTTACTGTATGTCTGGTTCTGGAGCAGTGTTACTGTATGTCTGGTTCTGGAGCAGTGTTACTATATGTCTGGATCTGGAGCAGTGATACTGTATGTCTGGATCTGGAGCAGTGTTACTATATGTCTGGATCTGGAGCAGTGATACTATATGTCTGGATCTGGAGCAGTGTTACTATATGTCTGGAGCAGTGTTTCTATATGTCTGGAGCAGTGTTACTATATGTCTGGATCAGTGTTACTATATGTCTGGATCTGGAGCAGTGTTACTATATGTCTGGTTCTGGAGCAGTGATACTATATGTCTGGATCTGGAGCAGTGTTACTATATGTCCATGTCTGGATCTGGAGCAGGGATACTATATGTCTGGATCTGGAGCAGTGTTACTATATGTCCATGTCTGGATCTGGAGCAGGGATACTATATGTCTGGATCTGGAGCAGTGTTACTATATGTCTGGTTCTGGAGCAGTGTTAAATTATGTCTGGTTCTGGAGCAGTGTTACTGTATGTCTGGTTCTGGAGCAGTGTTACTGTATGTCTGGATCTGGAGCAGTGTTACTATATGTCTGGATCTGGAGCAGTGTTACTATATGTCTGGATCTGGAGCAGTGTTACTATATGTCTGGATCTGGAGCAGTGTTACTGTATGTCTGGATCTGGAGCAGTGTTACTGTATGTCCATGTCTGGATCTGGAGCAGTGTTACTATATGTCTGGATCTGGAGCAGTGATACTGTATGTCTGGATCTGGAGCAGTGTTACTATATGTCTGGATCTGGAGCAGTGATACTATATGTCTGGATCTGGAGCAGTGTTACTATATGTCTGGATCTGGAGCAGTGATACTGTATGTCTGGATCTGGAGCAGTGTTACTGTATGTCTGGATCTGGAGCAGTGTTACTGTATGTCTGGATCTGGAGCAGTGTTACTGTATGTCCATGTCTGGATCTGGAGCAGTGTTACTGTATGTCCATGTCTGGATCTGGAGCAGTGTTACTGTATGTCCATGTCTGGATCTGGAGCAGTGTTACTATATGTCTGGTTCTGGAGCAGTGTTACTGTATGTCTGGTTCTGGAGCAGTGTTACTGTATGTCTGGTTCTGGAGCAGTGTTACTATATGTCTGGATCTGGAGCAGTGATACTGTATGTCTGGATCTGGAGCAGTGTTACTATATGTCTGGATCTGGAGCAGTGATACTATATGTCTGGATCTGGAGCAGTGTTACTATATGTCTGGAGCAGTGTTACTATATGTCTGGAGCAGTGTTACTATATGTCTGGATCAGTGTTACTATATGTCTGGATCTGGAGCAGTGTTACTATATGTCTGGTTCTGGAGCAGTGATACTATATGTCTGGATCTGGAGCAGTGTTACTATATGTCCATGTCTGGATCTGGAGCAGGGATACTATATGTCTGGATCTGGAGCAGTGTTACTATATGTCCATGTCTGGATCTGGAGCAGGGATACTATATGTCTGGATCTGGAGCAGTGTTACTATATGTCTGGTTCTGGAGCAGTGTTACTGTATGTCTGGTTCTGGAGCAGTGTTACTGTATGTCTGGATCTGGAGCAGTGTTACTATATGTCTGGATCTGGAGCAGTGTTACTATATGTCTGGATCTGGAGCAGTGTTACTATATGTCTGGATCTGGAGCAGTGTTACTGTATGTCTGGATCTGGAGCAGTGTTACTGTATGTCCATGTCTGGATCTGGAGCAGTGTTACTGTATGTCTGGATCTGGAGCAGTGTTACTATATGTCTGGATCTGGAGCAGTGATACTATATGTCTGGATCTGGAGCAGTGTTACTATATGTCTGGATCTGGAGCAGTGATACTGTATGTCTGGATCTGGAGCAGTGTTACTATATGTCTGGATCTGGAGCAGTGATACTATATGTCTGGATCTGGAGCAGTGTTACTATATGTCTGGAGCAGTGTTACTATATGTCTGGAGCAGTGATACTATATGTCAGTGTTACTATATGTCTGGAGCAGTGTTACTATATGTCTGTCTGGAGCAGTGTTACTATATGTCTGGATCTGGAGCAGTGTTACTATATGTCTGGGAGCAGTGGTGTCTGAGCAGTGTTATATGTTACTGATATGTCTGGAGCAGTGTTACTATATGTCTGGTCTGGAGCAGTGTTACTATATGTCTGGATCTGGAGCAGTGTTACTATATGTCTGGATCTGGAGCAGTGTTACTATATGTCTGGATCTGGAGCAGTGTTTATGTCTGGATCTGGAGCAGTGTTACTATTTGTCTGGATCTGGAGCAGTGTTATCTACATGTCTGGATCTGGAGCAGTGAGCAGTGTTGGATCTATGTTACTACATGTCTGGATCTGGAGCAGTGTTACTATATGTCTGGATCTGGAGCAGTGTTACTATATGTCTGGATCTGGAGCAGTGTTACTATATGTCTGGATCTGGAGCAGTGTTACTATATGTCTGGATCTGGAGCAGTGTTACTGTATGTCTGGATCTGGAGCAGTGTTACTGTATGTCTGGATCTGGAGCAGTGATTCTATATGACTGGATCTGGAGCAGTGTTACTGTATGTCTGGATCTGGAGCAGGGATACTATATGTCTGGATCTGGAGCAGTTTTTTATTTATTTATTTATTTTATTTCACCTTTATTTAACCAGGTAGGCTAGTTGAGAACAAGTTCTCATTTGCAACTGCGACCTGGCCAAGATAAAGCATAGCAGTGTGAACAGACAACACAGAGTTACACATGGAGTAAACAATTAACAAGTGAATAACACAGTAGGAAAAAAAAGGGGAGTCTATATACATTGTGTGCAAAAGGCATGAGGAGGTAGGCGAATAATTACAATTTTGCAGATTAACACTGGAGTGATAAATGATCAGATGGGCATGTACAGGTAGAGATATTGGTGTGCAAAAGAGCAGAAAAGTAAATAAATAAAAATAGTATGGAGATGAGGTAGGTGAAAATGGGTGGGCTATTTACCAATAGACTATGTACAGCTGCAGCGATCGGTTAGCTGCTCAGACAGCAGATGTTTGAAGTTGGTGAGGGAGATAAAAGTCTCCAACTTCAGCGATTTTTGCAATTCGTTCCAGTCACAGGCAGCAGAGAACTGGAACGAAAGGCGGCCAAATGAGGTGTTGGCTTTAGGGATGATCAGTGAGATACACCTGCTGATGCGCGTGCTACGGATGGGTGTTGCCATCGTGACCAGTGAACTGAGATAAGGCAGAGCTTTACCTAGCATGGACTTGTAGATGACCTGGAGCCAGTGGGTCTGGCGACGAATATGTAGCGAGGGCCAGCCGACTAGAGCATACAAGTCGCAGTGGTCGGTGGTATAAGGTGCTTTAGTGACAAAACGGATGGCACTGTGATAAACTGCATCCAGTTTGCTGAGTAGTGTTGGAAGCAATTTTGTAGATGACATTGCCGAAGTCGAGGATCGGTAGGATAGTCAGTTTTACTAGGGTAAGTTTGGCGGCGTGAGTGAAGGAGGCTTTGTTGTGGAATAGAAAGCCGACTCTTGATTTGATTTTCGATTGGAGATGTTTGATATGAGTCTGGAAGGAGAGTTTACAGTCTAGCCAGACACCTAGGTACTTATAGATGTCCACATGTTCAAGGTTGGAACCATCCAGGGTGGTGATGCTGGTCAAGCGTGCGGGTGCAGGCAGCGAACGGTTGAAACGCATGCATTTGGTTTTACTAGCGTTTAAGAGCAGTTGGAGGCCACGGAAGGAGTGTTGTATGGCATTGAAGCTCGTTTGGAGGTTAGATAGCACAGTGTCCAAGGACGGGCCGGAAGTATATAGAATGGTGTCGTCTGCGTAGAGGTGGATCAGGGAATCGCCCGCAGCAAGAGCAACATCATTGATATATACAGAGAAAAGAGTCAGCCCGAGAATTGAACCCTGTGGCACCCCCATAGAGACTGCCAGAGGACCGGACAGCATGCCCTCCGATTTGACACATTGAACTCTGTCTGCAAAGTAATTGGTGAACCAGGCAAGGCAGTCATCCGAAAAACCGAGGCTACTGAGTCTGCCGATAAGAATATGGTGATTGACAGAGTCGAAAGCCTTGGCAAGGTCGATGAAGACGGCTGCACAGTACTGTCTTTAATCGATGGCGGTTATGATATCGTTTAGTACCTTGAGCGTGGCTGAGGTGCACCCGTGACCGGCTCGGAAACCAGATTGCACAGCGGAGAAGGTACGGTGGGATTCGAGATGGTCAGTGACCTGTTTGTTGACTTGGCTTTCGAAGACCTTAGATAGGCAGGGCAGGATGGATATAGGTCTGTAACAGTTTGGGTCCAGGGTGTCTCCCCCTTTGAAGAGGGGGATGACTGCGGCAGCTTTCCAATCCTTGGGGATCTTAGACGATATGAAAGAGAGGTTGAACAGGCTGGTAATAGGGGTTGCGACAATGGCGGCAGATAGTTTCAGAAATAGAGGGTCCAGATTGTCAAGCCCAGCTGATTTCTACGGGTCCAGGTTTTGCAGCTCTTTCAGAACATCTGCTATCTGGATTTGGGTAAAGGAGAACCTGGAGAGGCTTGGGCGAGTAGCTGCGGGGGGCGGAGCTGTTGGCCGAGGTTGGAGTAGCCAGGCGGAAGGCATGGCCAGCCGTTGAGAAATGCTTGTTGAAGTTTTCGATAAATCATGGATTTATCGGTGGTGACCGTGTTACCTAGCCTCAGTGCAGTGGGCAGCTGGGAGGAGGTGCTCTTGTTCTCCATGGACTTCACAGTGTCCCAGAACTTTTTGGAGTTGGAGCTACAGGATGCAAACTTCTGCCTGAAGAAGCTGGCCTTAGCTTTCCTGACTGACTGCGTGTATTGGTTCCTGACTTCCCTGAACAGTTGCATATCGCGGGGACTATTCGATGCTATTGCAGTCAGCCACAGGATGTTTTTGTGCTGGTCGAGGGCAGTCAGGTCTGGAGTGAACCAAGGGCTATATCTGTTCAAAGTTCTGCATTTTTTGAACGGAGCATGCTTATCTAAAATGGTGAGGAAGTTACTTTTAAAGAATGACCAGGCATCCTCAACTGACGGGATGAGGTCAATGTCCTTCCAGGATACCCGGGCCAGGTCAATTAGAAAGGCCTGCTCACAGAAGTGTTTTAGGGAGCGTTTGACAGTGATGAGGGGTGGTCGTTTGACTGCGGCTCCGTAGCGGATACAGGCAATGAGGCAGTGATCGCTGAGATCCTGGTTGAAGACAGCGGAGGTGTATTTGTAGGGCCAGTTGGTCAGGATGACGTCTATGAGGGTGCCCTTGTTTACAGAGTTAGGGTTGTACCTGGTGGGTTCCTTGATGATTTGTGTGAGATTGAGGGCATCTAGCTTAGATTGTAGGACTGCCGGGGTGTTAAGCATATCCCAGTTTAGGTCACCTAACAGAACAAACTCTGAAGCTAGATGGGGGGCGATCAATTCACAAATGGTGTCCAGGGCACAGCTGGGAGCTGAGGGGGGTCGGTAGCAGGCGGCAACAGTGAGAGACTTATTTCTGGAGAGAGTAATTTTCAAAATTAGTAGTTCGAACTGTTTGGGTATGGACCTGGAAATTATGACATTACTTTGCAGGCTATCTTTGCAGTAGACTGCAACTCCTCCCCCTTTGGCAGTTCTATCTTGACGGAAGATGTTATAGTTGGGTATGGAAATCTCAGAATTTTTGGTGGCCTTCCTGAGCCAGGATTCAGACACGGCAAGGACATCAGGGTTAGCAGAGTGTGCTAAAGCAGTGAGTAAAACAAACTTAGGGAGGAGGCTTCTGATGTTGACATGCATGAAACCAAGGCTTTTTCGATCACAGAAGTCAACAAATGAGGGTGCCTGGGGACATGCAGGGCCTGGGTTTACCTCCACATCACCCGCGGAACAGAGAAGGAGTAGTATGTGTGGACAGTCCAGCATGCATCAGCTGCACCAGCATGCATCAGCTATGTAGCCAAGTGATCAGTGTCCAGGGGGCAGCGGTGGATGGGGCAGGGAAGCTGGACTGGCGAGTGTTATCCATGTTAAAAAAAACTAACAATGACTAAATAGCTTGTAGCTAGTTAGCTGGTTAGCTTCTGGAGGTTCTTGAGTGTGTTCTAAAAATTAAAAATAATAGCGATTCCGTATCACATTGGGTGAGGCAGGTTACCGGAAGGTATAAACAAATAAAACATTGAAAAGAGATAGAAAGTAAATATGGGTCCAGAGTGTTTGGGACGCGGCGATTCAGACGGTTAGCAGGCCTGTGCTAACAAGCTAACAGTTAGTAGGCCGGGGCTAAACAAGGTAGCAGTTAGCGGACCGGGGCTAAACAAGCTAGCAGTTAGCAGGCCGAATTAGCAAGCAAGGAGATAGCAAGGGCTAGAGAGTTAGCCTTTGGGGGACGTCGCGATGGGGTGAGTCTGTTTATTCCTCTTCATGCGGTGACATCGATAGACCGGTCGTGGGTCCGGATATTGTAGCCCAGGAGTATGCTACGGTGGTAGCACAGGAGCTCTGGCCGGGCTAGCTTCAAGCTAAGTGGGT
This sequence comes from Oncorhynchus nerka, assembly GCF_034236695.1. Taxonomy (NCBI): domain Eukaryota; kingdom Metazoa; phylum Chordata; class Actinopteri; order Salmoniformes; family Salmonidae; genus Oncorhynchus; species Oncorhynchus nerka. The sequence continues at coordinate 161,053 of NW_027040250.1, forward strand.
GGAAACGCTAGCCAGGAGTAATCATCCGGGGTTGCGGTTAGCTAGATAGCTAGTTGTGAAGATCCAGCTGAAAATGTTTGCGGTGGGAATCCGGTGGGAATCCGAGGGATAAAATAAAATAAAAAAAATTAAAAAAGGTCAGTTATGCTCTGGTTAGAGTCGCGTTGTTCGAACTGGCGAGAGCTTTCCGAGCTAAAGGTTAGCTGATGACCGGTTAGCTGAAGACCGCTAGCAATGTTTTGCTGACTGATAGCTGGTAGTTAGCTGGCTAGCTTCAGTTGAGGGGTTCCGGATCCGAAGTAAATATAAATACTTTAGGAAAAATAGCTACATTGGGTGAGGCGGGTTGCAGGAGAGTATTTAGAAGTTGAGGTTTAACAAAATATTTTAAAAGATATGCGAAGAAAAATATGCAAAAACGAAAAAAATGGATCTGGAGCAGTGTTACTGTATGTCTGGATCTGGAGCAGTGATACTATATCTCTGGATCTGGAGCAGGGATACTATATGTCTGGATCTGGAGCAGTGTTACTATATGTCTGGATCTGGAGCAGTGTTACTATATGTCTGGATCTGGAGCAGTGTTACTATATGTCTGGATCTGGAGCAGTGTTACTATATGTCTGGATCTGGAGCAGTGTTACTGTATGTCTGGATCTGGAGCAGTGTTACTATATGTCTGGATCTGGAGCAGTGTTACTGTATGTCTGCATCTGGAGCAGTGTTACTATATGTCCATGTCTGGATCTGGAGCAGTGTTACTGTATGTCTGGATCTGGAGCAGTGTTACTATATGTCTGGATCTGGAGCAGTGTTACTATATGTCTGGATCTGGAGCAGTGATACTATATGTCTGGATCTGGAGCAGTGATACTATATGTCTGGATCTGGAGCAGTGTTACTATATGTCTGGATCTGGAGCAGTGTTACTATATGTCTGGATCTGGAGCAGTGTTACTATATGTCCATGTCTGGATCTGGAGCAGTGTTACTGTATGTCTGGATCTGGAGCAGTGTTACTGTATGTCCATGTCTGGATCTGGAGCAGTGTTACTGTATGTCTGGATCTGGAGCAGTGTTACTATATGTCTGGATCTGGAGCAGGGATACTATATGTCTGGATCTGGAGCAGTGTTACTATATGTCTGGATCTGGAGCAGGGATACTATATGTCTGGATCTGGAGCAGTGTTACTGTATGTCCATGTCTGGATCTGGAGCAGTGTTACTGTATGTCTATGTCTGGATCTGGAGCAGTGTTACTGTATGTCTGGATCTGGAGCAGTATTACTGTATGTCTGGATCTGGAGCAGTGTTACTGTATGTCTGGATCTGGAGCAGGGATACTGTATGTATGGATCTGGAGCAGTGTTACTGTATGTCTGGATCTGGAGCAGTGTTACTGTATGTCTGGATCTGGAGCAGTGTTACTGTATGTCCATGTCTGGATCTGGAGCAGTGTTACTGTATGTCTGGATCTGGAGCAGTGTTACTATATGTCTGGATCTGGAGCAGGGATACTATATGTCTGGATCTGGAGCAGTGTTACTATATGTCTGGATCTGGAGCAGTGTTACTATATGTCTGGATCTGGAGCAGTGTTACTATATGACTGCATCTGGAGCAGTGTTACTGTATGTCTGGATCTGGAGCAGTGTTACTGTATGTCTGGATCTGGAGCAGTGTTACTATATGTCTGGATCTGGAGCAGGGATACTATATGTCTGGATCTGGAGCAGTGTTACTATATGTCTGGATCTGGAGCAGTGTTACTATATGTCTGGATCTGGAGCAGTGTTACTATATGTCTGGATCTGGAGCAGTGTTACTGTATGTCCATGTCTGGATCTGGAGCAGTGTTACTGTATGTCCATGTCTGGATCTGGAGCAGTGTTACTTTATGACTGGATTTGGAGCAGTGTTACTATATGACTGCATCTAGAGCAGTGTTACTGCATGTCTGGATCTGGAGCAGTGTTAATATATGTCTGGATCTGGAGCAGGGATACTATATGTCTGGATCTGTAGCAGTGTTACTATATGTCCATGTCTGGATCTGGAGCAGTATTACTGTATGTCTGGATCTGGAGCAGTGTTACTGCATGTCTGGATCTGGAGCAGTATTACTGTATGCCTATGACTGGAGGGAAGCTGTTGCTAGCTAATTTGTCCTGGGATTTTTATTTATTTTACCTTTATTTAACTAGGCAAGTCCGTTAAGAACAAATTCTTATTTTCAATGACGGCCTAGGAACAGTGGGTAACTGCCCTTAAACTGCCTTGTTCAGGGGAAGAACGACATATTTGTATCTTGTCAGCTCTGGGTTTTGAACTGGCAAACTTTCGGTTATTAGCCCAACGCTCTAACCACTAGGCTACTAGTTGTTATTTTACCTGATATGCACAAGGTCCTCTACTCCGACAATCAATCCACACATAAAACGGCCAACCGAATCGTTTCCAGTCATCTCTCCTCCTTCCAGGCTTTTTCATCTTTGAACTTATATGGTGATCGGCATCTAAACTTTCATCGTATTACCATGACCACCGGCAAAATAGTTTGTCTTTCAATCACCCACGTGGGTATAACCAATGAGGAGATGCCACGTGGGTACCCGCATCTATAAACCAAGAATAAGAATACTAAAGCCCCCTTTACTGGCTCAAATAGCCAACCAAATAGCTTGTTACCAACCCTTAGTAAACTTTTGGAAAAAATTGTGTTTGACCAGATTCAATGCTATTTCACAGTAAACAAATTGACAACAGAATTTCGGCATGCTTATAGGGAAGGACATTCAACAAGCACAGCACTTACACAAATTACTGATGATTTGCTGAGAGATATTGGTGTTGTCATTTCTGGTCACAACTCTGTGCTGCTGTGTGGTTTGTTTCTAAAGTTACTTTGCTACCTGCCAACTTAAGGTTTTTACTTTTAAATACCGTTTAATATTAAAACAATTCCCTCGCTCAACTTTTTTCATTCAACTTTTTCTCCCCTGATGCTTTATCTTGACATGGTTCTACAGGACCTTCCATCCGAAGCTAAGTAGTGTAACAACCCTGGATTTATAAGCGCGGATATCGACTCTGACGCTCAAGCATGCTCTTGGTGCACAGTCAATAGCGTGCAAGACTTTTGGCTAGAAGGTTGAGGGTTCGATGTCTGCTCCCTGTGTAACGGCGTTCTTCGTTTGTGGAAAGAGAGTCGGACCGAAATGCAGCGTGTAGGTTACTCATGTGCTTTAATAAAGGAAATAGCGATACATGAAATAACTGTGAGATACAAAACAACAGACGGAACGTGAAACTATACAGCCTATCTGGTGAATACACAAAGACAGGTACAATCACCCACGAAATACAACGTGAACACAGGCTACCTAAATACGGTTCCCAATCCGAGACAACGAGAAGCACCTGACTCTAATTGAGAACCGCCTCAGGCAGCCAAGCCTAACTAGACACACCCCTAATCAACACAATCCCAATTACTACAAACCCCAATACGAAACACAACATATAAACCCATGTCACACCCTGGCTTACCCAAACATATACCAAAAACACAAAATATAATGACCAAGGCGTGACACCCTGCTTGTTTCTTTACATTGGTGTCAGAAGTGATTGGCCTTGCATCCACAACAGTGTGTGTGCTTAGCCAGTGAGAGCGTTCCTATAAGACGTAGAGTCTCAAGCTAGCGCGAGGACGCGCTCTTTGAAAGGAGGGAGTAGTGTAACGACCCTGAGTTTATAAGCGTGGATATCGACTCTGCCGCTCGAGCATGCTTTTGGGGCACAATCAATAGCGTGCTGGACTTCGAGCTAGAAGGTTGAGGGTACGAGGCCTGCACCATGCCTGTTTCATTACAGTAGTAACATTATGCCATCTAATTGGGTTGCCTTCCAGAGAGACATCAGAGATTGTAACGTTCTTTGTTTCACGGAAACATGGCTCACTCGGGATACGTTATTAGAGTCGGTACAACCACCTGGTTTCTTCACGCATCGCGCCGAAGAAACAAACATCTCTCCGGTAAGAAGAAGGATGGGGGTGTATGCCTTATGATTAACGAGACGTGGTGTGATCATAACAACATACAGGAACTCAAGTCCTTTTGTTCACCTGACCTAGAATTCCTTACAATCAAATGCCGACCTGTAACGGGTGTCGTCTTCTGAAGAGGAATCGGACCAAAGCGCAGCGTGGTAAGTGCTCATGACTTTTTTTTAAACAGAACACTGAAACAAAAGTGACAAAGTGACTAAACGAAACCGAAACAGTCCTGTCAGGTGCAAAACACTAAACAGAAAAAAACTACCCACAAAAACCATGTGGGAAAAAGCTACTTAAGTATGGTTCCCAATCAGAGACAACGATAGACAGCTGTCCCTGATTGAGAACCATACCCGGCCAAAACAAAGAAATACAAAAACATAGAAAAAAGAACATAGAATGCCCACCCAACTCACACCCTGACCAAACCAAAATAGAGACATAAAAAACTCTCTACGGTCAGGGCGTGACACGACCGCATTATCTACTAAGAGATTTCCTTTTAATTATAATCACAGTCGTGTATACCCCCCCGCATTTATTGTAGCTGGGGATTTTAACAAGGCTAATCTGAAAACAAGGCTGCCTAAATTTTATCAGCATATCGAATGCGCGACCCAGGCTGGCAAAACCCTGGATCATTGTTATTCGAACTTCCGCATCGCATACAAAGCCCTCCCCCGCCCTCCTTTTGGAAAATCTGACCATGACTTGATTTTGTTGCTCCCAGCCTATTGACAGAAACTGAAACAGGAAACGCCCGTGCTCAGATCTGTTCAACGCTGGTCCGACCAATCGGATTCCACGCTTCAAGATTGCTTCGATCACGTGGACTAGGGATATGTTCTCTATACTGTCGGACAAAAACAGTGATGAATACGCTGATTCGGTGAGCAAGTTTATTAGCAAGTGCATCATTGGTGATGTTGTACCCACAGCGACTATTATCACGTGACTATTAACTTTGGATTGATGGCAGCATTCACGCAAAACTGAAAGCGTGAACCACTGTTTTAATCAGGGCAAGGCGACCGGAAACATGACCGAATACAAACAGCGTAGCTATTCCCTCCGCAAGGCAATAAAACAAGCTAAGTGTCAGTATAGAGACAAAGTAGAGTCGCAATTCAACGGCTCAGACAGAAGAGGTATGTTGCAGGGTCTACAGTCAATCACAAACTACAAAAAGAAAACCAGCCCCTCAAACTTTTACAGATGCACAATCGAGAGCTTCCTGTCGGGATGTATCACCCCCTGGTATGGCAACTGCTCTGCCCAGAACCGTAAGGCTCTCCAGAGAGTAGTGAGGTCTGCACAACACATTAGCGGGGGCAAACTACCTGTCCTCCAGGACACCTACACCACCCGATGTCACAGGAAGGCCAAAAAGATAATCAAGGACAACAACCACCCAAGCCACCGCCTGTTCACCCCGCTATCATCCAGAAGGCGAGGTCAGTACAGGTGCATCAAAGCTGGGACCGAGAGACTGAAAAAACCTTCTATTAAACTAAAATTGAGTGGCTGCTGCCAACATACTGACTCATCTCTAGCCACTTTAATAATTAAAAATTGGATGTAATAAATGTATCAATAAATGTATTGTGGTCGGACTGTCTGGGTTGGCGCCCCCCCCCTTGGGTTGTGCCGTGGCGGAGATCTTTGTGGGCTATACTCGGCCTTGTCTCAGGATGGTAAGTTGGTGGTTGAAGATATCCCTCTAGTGGTGTGGGGGCTGTGCTTTGGCAAAGTGGGTGGGGTTATATCCTTCCTGTTTGGCCCTGTCCGGGGGTGTCCTCGGATGGGGCCACAGTGTCTCCTGACCCCTCCTGTCTCAGCCTCCAGTATTTATGCTGCATTAGTTTATGTGTCGGGGGGCTAGGGTCAGTTTGTTATATCTGGAGTACTTCTCCTGTCCTATTCGGTGTCCTGTGTGAATCTAAGTGTGCCTTCTCTAATTCTCTCCTTCTCTCTTTCTTTCTCTCTCTCGGAGGACCTGAGCCCTAGGACCATGCCCCAGGACTACCTGACATGATGACTCCTTGCTGTCCCCAGTCCACCTGGCCATGCTGCTGCTCCAGTTTCAACTGGCCTGGGCCCTAGGACCATGTCCCAGGACTACCTGACATGATGACTCCTTGCTGTCCCCAGTCCACCTGGCCATGCTGCTGCTCCAGTTTCAACTGTTCTGCCTTACTATTATTCAACCATGCTGGTCATTTATGAACATTTGAACATCTTGGCCACGTTCTGTTATAATCTCCACCCGGCACAGCCAGAAGAGGACTGGCCACCCCACATATGCTCTCTCTAATTCTCTCTTTCTTTCTCTCTCTCTCGGAGGACCTGAGCCCTAGGACCGTGCCCCAGGACTACCTGACATGATGACTCCTTGCTGTCCCCAGTCCACCTGACTGTGCTGCTGCTCCAGTTTCAACTGTTCTGCCTTATTATTATTCGACCATGCTGGTCATTTATGAACATTTGAACATCTTGGTCATGTTCTGTTATAATCTCTACCCGGCACAGCCAGAAGAGGACTGGCCACCCCACATAGCCTGGTTCCTCTCTAGGTTTCTTCCTAGGTTTTGGCCTTTCTAGGGAGTTTTTCCTAGCCACCGTGCTTTTACACCTGCATTGTTTGCTGTTTGGGGTTTTAGGCTGGGTTTCTGTACAGCACTTTGAGATATCAGCTGATGTACGAAGGGCTATATAAATAAATTTGATTTGATTTGATTTGATCACTAGCCACTTTAAACAATGCCACTTTATATAATGTTTGCATACCCTACATTACTCATCTAATATGTATATACTGTACTCTATACCATCTACTGCATCTTGCCTATGCCGTTCGGCCATCGCTCATCCATATATTTTTATGTACATATTCTTATTCATTCCTTTACACTTGTGTGTATAAGGTAGTTGTTGTGAAATTGTTAGATTACTTGTTAGATATTACTGCATGGTCGGAACTAGAAGCACAAGCATTTCGCTACACTCACATTAACATCTGCTAACCATGTGTATGTGACCAATAAAATTGGATTTGATTTGATTTGCAGTCGCTGTACTCATAATATACAGGAGAACAATTGCCTTATGGTGAGGATAGCCATGCTGCAAGCCCAGCTTCAGACGCAATCGTTAGACAAGGGTAATTTCAGTGTAGGAAAGGATGAAACAGCGTCTGTGCCACCAGTAAGTACAGATAGTAGTATAAATCCCCTCGCACAGTCCCCGCAGCCGGACAATTTTCTCATGGTTTCTGGAAGGAAATGCTGTAGGACTGCTCAACTGGTGTCGCTCATTCAGCCGACAGAAACTTTCAACCGGTTCTTCCCATTAAGCAAGGAGTTGGAGTCAGAGACCGAGCCTGTATGTCTGGATCTGGAGCAGTGTTACTATATGTCTGGATCTGGAGCAGTGTTACTATATGTCTGGATCTGGAGCAGTGATACTGTATGTCTGGATCTGGAGCAGTGTTACTGTATGTCCATGTCTGGATCTGGAGCAGTGTTACTATATGTCTGGATCTGGAGCAGTGTTACTATATGTCTGGATCTGGAGCAGTGATACTGTATGTCTGGATCTGGAGCAGTGTTACTATATGTCTGGATCTGGAGCAGTGTTACTATATGTCTGGATCTGGAGCAGTGTTACTGTATGTCTGGATCTGGAGCAGTGTTACTATATGTCTGGATCTGGAGCAGTGTTACTATATGTCCATGTCTGGATCTGGAGCAGTGTTACTATATGTCCATGTCTGGATCTGGAGCAGTGTTACTGTATGTCTGGATCTGGAGCAGTGTTACTGTATGTCTGGATCTGGAGCAGGGATACTATATGTCTGGATCTGGAGCAGGGATACTATATGTCTGGATCTGGAGCAGTGTTACTGTATGTCTGGATCTGGAGCAGTGTTACTATATGTCTGGATCTGGAGCAGTGTTACTATATGTCCATGTCTGGATCTGGAGCAGTGTTACTATATGTCCATGTCTGGATCTGGAGCAGTGTTACTGTATGTCTGGATCTGGAGCAGTGTTACTGTATGTCTGGATCTGAAGCACGGATACTATATGTCTGGATCTGGAGCAGGGATACTATGTGTCTGGATCTGGAGCAGTGTTACTATATGTCCATGGCTGGATCTGGAGCAGTGTTACTGTATGTCTGGATCTGGAGCAGGGATACTATATGTCTGGATCTGGAGCAGGGATACTATATGTCTGGATCTGGAGCAGGGATACTATATGTCTGGATCTGGAGCAGTGTTACTATATGTCCATGTCAGGATCTGGAGCAGTGTTACTGTATGTCTGGATCTGGAGCAGGGATACTATATGTCTGGATCTGGAGCAGGGATACTATATGTCTGGATCTGGAGCAGTGTTACTATATGTCTGGTTCTGGAGCAGTGTTACTGTATGTCTGGATCTGGAGCAGGGATACTATATGTCTGGATCTGGAGCAGTGTTACTATATGTCTGGATCTGGAGCAGTGTTACTGTATGTCTGGATCTGGAGCAGTGTTACTATATGTCCATGTCTGGATCTGGAGCAGTGTTACTGTATGTCCATGTCTGGATCTGGAGCAGTGTTACTATATGTCCATGCCGTCTTTGTATCATAGATAATTGCGTAATTATCGTATTTCGTCGTCCTAACGCAGTCTACACTGCCCTGCAGCTAGCCAGCTAGGTAACGTCCACCGTTAGCTAGTCCACCGTCTACCGATTAGCAGCACAACTATTACACTCAACTGAACGACTTGATTAGTGTAGTGTTAGCTAGCTACATAGTTGTCTTTGCTGTCTTCGTACCCAAGATAATTGTGTAGTTTAGAGTGTGTAGTTTTATGTCGTCCTTAACATAGGAGACTCTGCTAGCTAGCCAACAGCTAGCCAACGTCTACCGAACAGAACTTCTGCACTCAACAATCCGGTCGCATTTCGCTTCGCTCCACAGGTAGTATCACATTTTTCATTTCATTTCATTACAGTACAACGGCTTGATTTGTTTGATCGTAGCTAGCTACATAGCTAGCTACATAGCCGTCTTTGTATCAAAGATAATTGTGTAGTCTAGAGCGATTTCCTAGGTTAGCTAGCCAGCTATTGTCGTTCTTTTAACGCAACGTAACGTAATCAACACTGCTAGCTAGCCAGCTAGCCCCGAATAGCAGCACAGTAGAAACTATTACACTCAACGGAACGACTTGATTAGTGTAGTGTCAACAACGCAGCCAATGCCAACTAGCCTACTTAGTCAACAACGCAGCCTCTGCCAGCTAGCCTACTTCAGCAGTACTGTATCATTTTAATCATTTTAGTCAATAAGATTCTTGCTACGTAAGCTTAACTCTCTGAACACTCGTGACGTGTAGTCCACTTGTCATTCCAATCTCCTTTGCATTAGCGTAGCCTCTTGTGTAGCCTGTCAACTATGTGTCTGTCTATCCCTGTTCTCTCCTCTCTGCACAGACCATACAAACGCTCCACACCGCGTGGCCGCGGCCACCCTAATCTGGTGGTCCCAGCGCGCACGACCCACGTGGAGTTCCAGGTCTCCGGTAGCCTCTGGAACTGCCGATCTGCGGCCAACAAGGCAGAGTTCATCTCCGCCTATGTCTCCCTCCAGTCCCTCGACTTCTTGGCACTGACGGAAACATGGATCACCACAGACAACACTGCTACTCCTACTGCTCTCTCTTCGTCTGCCCACGTGTTCTCGCACACCCCGAGAGCTTCTGGTCAGCGGGGTGGTGGCACCGGGATCCTCATCTCTCCCAAGTGGTCATTCTCGCTTTCTCCCCTTACCCATCTGTCTATCGCCTCCTTTGAATTCCATGCTGTCACAGTTACCAGCCCTTTCAAGCTTAACATCCTTATCATTTATCGCCCTCCAGGTTCCTCGGAGAGTTCATCAATGAGCTTGATGCCTTGATAAGCTCCTTTCCTGAGGACGGCTCACCTCTCACAGTTCTGGGCGACTTTAACCTCCCCACGCCTACCTTTGACTCATTCCTCTCTGCCTCCTTCTTTCCACTCCTCTCCTCTTTTGACCTCACCCTCTCACCTTCCCCCCTACTCACAAGGCAGGAAATACGCTCGACCTCATCTTTACTAGATGCTGTTCTTCCACTAACCTCGTTGCAACTCCCCTCCAAGTCTCCGACCACTACCTTGTATCCTTTTCCCTCTCGCTCTCATCCAACACTTCCCACACTGCCCCTACTCGGATGGTATCGCGCCGTCCCAACCTTCGCTCTCTCTCCCCGCTACTCTCTCCTCTTCCATCCTATCATCTCTTCCCTCTGCTCAAACCTTCTCCAACCTATCTCCTGATTCTGCCTCCTCAACCCTCCTCTCCTCCCTTTCTGCATCCTTTGACTCTCTATGTCCCCTATCCTCCAGGCCGGCTCGGTCCTCCCCTCCCGCTCCGTGGCTCGACGACTTGCGAGCTCACAGAACAGGGCTCCGGGCAGCCGAGCGGAAATGGAGGAAAACTCGCCTCCCTGCGGACCTGACATCCTTTCACTCCCTCCTCTCTACATTTTCCTCTTCTCTCTCTGCTGCTAAAGCCACTTTCTACCACTCTAAATTCCAAGCATCTGCCTCTAACCCTAGGAAGCTCTTTGCAACGTTCTCCTCCCTCCTGAATCCTCCTCCCCCTCCCCCCTCCTCCCTCTCTGCAGATGACTTCGTCAACCATTTTGAAAAGAAGGTCGACGACATCCGATCCTCGTTTGCTAAGTCAAACGACACCGCTGGTTCTGCTCACACTGCCCTACCCTGTGCTCTGACCTCTTTCTCCCCTCTCTCTCCAGATGAAATCTCGCGTCTTGTGACGGCCGGCCGCCCTACAACCTGCCCGCTCGACCCTATCCCCTCCTCTCTTCTCCAGACCATTTCCGGAGACCTCCTCCCTTACCTCACCTCGCTCATCAACTCATCCCTGACCGCTGGCTACGTCCCTTCCGTCTTCAAGAGAGCGAGAGTTGCACCCCTTCTGAAAAAACCTACACTCGATCCCTCCGATGTCAACAACTACAGACCAGTATCCCTTCTTTCTTTTCTCTCCAAAACTCTTGAACGTGCCGTCCTTGGCCAGCTCTCCCGCTATCTCTCTCAGAATGACCTTCTTGATCCAAATCAGTCAGGTTTCAAGACTAGTCATTCAACTGAGACTGCTCTTCTCTGTATCACGGAGGCGCTCCGCACTGCTAAAGCTAACTCTCTCTCCTCTGCTCTCATCCTTCTAGACCTATCGGCTGCCTTCGATACTGTGAACCATCAGATCCTCCTCTCCACCCTCTCCGAGTTGGGCATCTCCGGCGCGGCCCACGCTTGGATTGCGTCCTACCTGACAGGTCGCTCCTACCAGGTGGCGTGGCGAGAATCCGTCTCCACACCACGTGCTCTCACCACTGGTGTCCCCCAGGGCTCTGTTCTAGGCCCTCTCCTATTCTCGCTATACACCAAGTCACTTGGCTCTGTCATAACCTCACATGGTCTCTCCTATCATTGCTATGCAGACGACACACAAGTTACTATATGTCTGGATCTGGAGCAGTGTTACTATATGTCTGGATCTGGAGCAGTGTTACTATATGTCCATGTCTGGATCTGGAGCAGTGTTACTATATGTCCATGTCTGGATCTGGAGCAGTGTTACTGTATGTCTGGATCTGGAGCAGGGATACTATATGTCTGGATCTGGAGCAGGGATACTATATGTCTGGATCTGGAGCAGTGTTACTGTATGTCCATGTCTGGATCTGGAGCAGTGTTACTGTATGTCCATGTCTGGATCTGGAGCAGTGTTACTGTATGTCTGGATCTGGAGCAGTGTTACTATATGTCCATGTCTGGATCTGTAGCAGTGTTACTGTATGTCTGGATCTGGAGCAGTGTTACTGTATGTCTGGATCTGGAGCAGTGTTACTATATGTCTGGATCTGGAGCAGTGTTACTATATGTCCATGTCTGGAGCAGTGTTACTATATGTCCATGTCTGGAGCAGTGTTACTGTATGTCTGGATCTGGAGCAGTGTTACTATATGTCCATGTCTGGAGCAGTGTTACTATATGTCCATGTCTGGATCTGGAGCAGTGTTACTATATGTCTGGATCTGGAGCAGTGTTACTATATGTCTGGATCTGGAGCAGTGTTACTATATGTCCATGTCTGGATCTGGAGCAGTGTTACTATATGTCCATGTCTGGATCTGGAGCAGTGTTACTGTATGTCTGGATCTGGAGCAGGGATACTATATGTCTGGATCTGGAGCAGGGATACTATATGTCTGGATCTGGAGCAGTGTTACTGTATGTCCATGTCTGGATCTGGAGCAGTGTTACTGTATGTCCATGTCTGGATCTGGAGCAGTGTTACTGTATGTCTGGATCTGGAGCAGTGTTACTATATGTCCATGTCTGGATCTGTAGCAGTGTTACTGTATGTCTGGATCTGGAGCAGTGTTACTGTATGTCTGGATCTGGAGCAGTGTTACTATATGTCTGGATCTGGAGCAGTGTTACTATATGTCCATGTCTGGATCTGGAGCAGTGTTACTATATGTCCATGTCTGGAGCAGTGTTACTGTATGTCTGGATCTGGAGCAGTGTTACTATATGTCCATGTCTGGAGCAGTGTTACTATATGTCCATGTCTGGAGCAGTGTTACTGTATGTCCATGTCTGGATCTGGAGCAGTGTTACTATATGTCCATGTCTGGATCTGGAGCAGTGTTACTATATGTCCATGTCTGGAGCAGTGTTACTATATGTCTGGATCTGTAGCAGTGTTACTATATGTCCATGTCTGGATCTGTAGCAGTGTTACTATATGTCTGGATCTGTAGCAGTGTTACTATATGTCCATGTCTGGATCTGGAGCAGTGTTACTATATGTCTGGATCTGTAGCAGTGTTACTATATGTCCATGTCTGGATCTGTAGCAGTGTTACTATATGTCTGGATCTGGAGCAGTGTTACTATATGTCTGGATCTGGAGCAGTGTTACTATATGTCCATGTCTGGATCTGGAGCAGTGTTACTATATGTCTGGATCTGTAGCAGTGTTACTATATGTCTGGATCTGTAGCAGTGTTACTATATGTCTGGATCTGTAGCAGTGTTACTATATGTCCATGTCTGGATCTGGAGCAGTGTTACTATATGTCTGGATCTGTAGCAGTGTTACTATATGTCCATGTCTGGATCTGGAGCAGTGTTACTATATGTCCATGTCTGGATCTGGAGCAGTGTTACTATATGTCTGGATCTGTAGCAGTGTTACTATATGTCTGGATCTGTAGCAGTGTTACTATATGTCTGGATCTGTAGCAGTGTTACTATATGTCCATGTCTGGATCTGGAGCAGTGTTACTATATGTCCATGTCTGGATCTGGAGCAGTGTTACTATATGTCTGGATCTGGAGCAGTGTTACTATATGTCTGGATCTGGAGCAGTGTTACTATATGTCTGGATCTGGAGCAGTGTTACTATATGTCTGGATCTGGAGCAGTGTTACTATATGTCTGGATCTGGAGCAGTGTTACTATATGTCCATGTCTGGATCTGGAGCAGTGATACTATATGTCTGGATCTGGAGCAGTGTTACTATATGTCTGGATCTGGAGCAGTGTTACTATATGTCCATGTCTGGATCTGGAGCAGTGTTACTATATGTCTGGATCTGGAGCAGTGTTACTATATGTCTAGATCTGGAGCAGTGTTACTATATTTCTGGATCTGGAGCAGTGTTACTATATGTCCATGTCTGGATCTGGAGCAGTGATACTATATGTCTGGATCTGGAGCAGTGTTACTATATGTCTGGATCTGGAGCAGTGTTACTATATGTCCATGTCTGGATCTGGAGCAGTGTTACTATATGTCTGGATCTGGAGCAGTGTTACTATATGTCCATGTCTGGATCTGGAGCAGTGATACTATATGTCTGGATCTGGAGCAGTGTTACTATATGTCTGGATCTGGAGCAGTGTTACTATATGTCTGGATCTGGAGCAGTGTTACTATATGTCTGGATCTGGAGCAGTGTTACTATATGTCCATGTCTGGATCTGGAGCAGTGTTACTGTATGTCCATGTCTGGATCTGTAGCAGTGTTACTATATGTCCATGTCTGGATCTGGAGCAGTGTTACTATATGTCTGGATCTGGAGCAGTGTTACTATATGTCCATGTCTGGATCTGTAGCAGTGTTACTGTATGTCTGGATCTGGAGCAGTGTTACTGTATGTCTGGATCTGGAGCAGTGTTACTATATGTCCATGTCTGGATCTGGAGCAGTGTTACTATATGTCCATGTCTGGATCTGGAGCAGTGTTACTGTATGTCTGGATCTGGAGCAGGGATACTATATGTCTGGATCTGGAGCAGGGATACTATATGTCTGGATCTGGAGCAGTGTTACTGTATGTCCATGTCTGGATCTGGAGCAGTGTTACTGTATGTCCATGTCTGGATCTGGAGCAGTGTTACTGTATGTCTGGATCTGGAGCAGTGTTACTATATGTCCATGTCTGGATCTGTAGCAGTGTTACTGTATGTCTGGATCTGTAGCAGTGTTACTGTATGTCTGGATCTGGAGCAGTGTTACTATATGTCTGGATCTGGAGCAGTGTTACTATATGTCCATGTCTGGATCTGGAGCAGTGTTACTATATGTCCATGTCTGGAGCAGTGTTACTGTATGTCTGGATCTGGAGCAGTGTTACTATATGTCCATGTCTGGAGCAGTGTTACTATATGTCCATGTCTGGAGCAGTGTTACTGTATGTCCATGTCTGGATCTGGAGCAGTGTTACTATATGTCCATGTCTGGATCTGGAGCAGTGTTACTATATGTCCATGTCTGGAGCAGTGTTACTATATGTCTGGATCTGTAGCAGTGTTACTATATGTCCATGTCTGGATCTGTAGCAGTGTTACTATATGTCTGGATCTGTAGCAGTGTTACTATATGTCCATGTCTGGATCTGGAGCAGTGTTACTATATGTCTGGATCTGTAGCAGTGTTACTATATGTCCATGTCTGGATCTGTAGCAGTGTTACTATATGTCTGGATCTGGAGCAGTGTTACTATATGTCTGGATCTGGAGCAGTGTTACTATATGTCCATGTCTGGATCTGGAGCAGTGTTACTATATGTCTGGATCTGTAGCAGTGTTACTATATGTCTGGATCTGTAGCAGTGTTACTATATGTCTGGATCTGTAGCAGTGTTACTATATGTCCATGTCTGGATCTGGAGCAGTGTTACTATATGTCTGGATCTGTAGCAGTGTTACTATATGTCCATGTCTGGATCTGGAGCAGTGTTACTATATGTCCATGTCTGGATCTGGAGCAGTGTTACTATATGTCTGGATCTGTAGCAGTGTTACTATATGTCTGGATCTGTAGCAGTGTTACTATATGTCTGGATCTGTAGCAGTGTTACTATATGTCCATGTCTGGATCTGGAGCAGTGTTACTATATGTCCATGTCTGGATCTGGAGCAGTGTTACTATATGTCTGGATCTGGAGCAGTGTTACTATATGTCTGGATCTGGAGCAGTGTTACTATATGTCTGGATCTGGAGCAGTGTTACTATATGTCTGGATCTGGAGCAGTGTTACTATATGTCTGGATCTGGAGCAGTGTTACTATATGTCCATGTCTGGATCTGGAGCAGTGATACTATATGTCTGGATCTGGAGCAGTGTTACTATATGTCTGGATCTGGAGCAGTGTTACTATATGTCCATGTCTGGATCTGGAGCAGTGTTACTATATGTCTGGATCTGGAGCAGTGTTACTATATGTCTAGATCTGGAGCAGTGTTACTATATGTCTGGATCTGGAGCAGTGTTACTATATGTCCATGTCTGGATCTGGAGCAGTGATACTATATGTCTGGATCTGGAGCAGTGTTACTATATGTCTGGATCTGGAGCAGTGTTACTATATGTCCATGTCTGGATCTGGAGCAGTGTTACTATATGTCTGGATCTGGAGCAGTGTTACTATATGTCCATGTCTGGATCTGGAGCAGTGATACTATATGTCTGGATCTGGAGCAGTGTTACTATATGTCTGGATCTGGAGCAGTGTTACTATATGTCTGGATCTGGAGCAGTGTTACTATATGTCTGGATCTGGAGCAGTGTTACTATATGTCCATGTCTGGATCTGGAGCAGTGTTACTGTATGTCCATGTCTGGATCTGTAGCAGTGTTACTATATGTCCATGTCTGGATCTGGAGCAGTGTTACTATATGTCTGGATCTGGAGCAGTGTTACTATATGTCCATGTCTGGATCTGTAGCAGTGTTACTGTATGTCTGGATCTGGAGCAGTGTTACTGTATGTCTGGATCTGGAGCAGTGTTACTACTATATGTCCATGTCTGGATCTGGAGCAGTGTTACTATATGTCCATGTCTGGATCTGGAGCAGTGTTACTGTATGTCTGGATCTGGAGCAGGGATACTATATGTCTGGATCTGGAGCAGGGATACTATATGTCTGGATCTGGAGCAGTGTTACTGTATGTCCATGTCTGGATCTGGAGCAGTGTTACTGTATGTCCATGTCTGGATCTGGAGCAGTGTTACTGTATGTCTGGATCTGGAGCAGTGTTACTATATGTCCATGTCTGGATCTGTAGCAGTGTTACTGTATGTCTGGATCTGGAGCAGTGTTACTGTATGTCTGGATCTGGAGCAGTGTTACTATATGTCTGGATCTGGAGCAGTGTTACTATATGTCCATGTCTGGATCTGGAGCAGTGTTACTATATGTCCATGTCTGGAGCAGTGTTACTATATGTCCATGTCTGGAGCAGTGTTACTGTATGTCCATGTCTGGATCTGGAGCAGTGTTACTATATGTCCATGTCTGGATCTGGAGCAGTGTTACTATATGTCCATGTCTGGAGCAGTGTTACTATATGTCTGGATCTGTAGCAGTGTTACTATATGTCCATGTCTGGATCTGTAGCAGTGTTACTATATGTCTGGATCTGTAGCAGTGTTACTATATGTCCATGTCTGGATCTGGAGCAGTGTTACTATATGTCTGGATCTGGAGCAGTGTTACTGTATGTCTGGATCTGGAGCAGTGTTACTATATGTCCATGTCTGGATCTGTAGCAGTGTTACTGTATGTCTGGATCTGGAGCAGTGTTACTGTATGTCTGGATCTGGAGCAGTGTTACTATATGTCTGGATCTGGAGCAGTGTTACTATATGTCCATGTCTGGATCTGGAGCAGTGTTACTATATGTCCATGTCTGGAGCAGTGTTACTGTATGTCTGGATCTGGAGCAGTGTTACTATATGTCCATGTCTGGAGCAGTGTTACTATATGTCCATGTCTGGAGCAGTGTTACTGTATGTCCATGTCTGGATCTGGAGCAGTGTTACTATATGTCCATGTCTGGATCTGGAGCAGTGTTACTATATGTCCATGTCTGGAGCAGTGTTACTATATGTCTGGATCTGTAGCAGTGTTACTATATGTCCATGTCTGGATCTGTAGCAGTGTTACTATATGTCTGGATCTGTAGCAGTGTTACTATATGTCCATGTCTGGATCTGGAGCAGTGTTACTATATGTCTGGATCTGTAGCAGTGTTACTATATGTCCATGTCTGGATCTGTAGCAGTGTTACTATATGTCTGGATCTGGAGCAGTGTTACTATATGTCTGGATCTGGAGCAGTGTTACTATATGTCCATGTCTGGATCTGGAGCAGTGTTACTATATGTCTGGATCTGTAGCAGTGTTACTATATGTCTGGATCTGTAGCAGTGTTACTATATGTCTGGATCTGTAGCAGTGTTACTATATGTCCATGTCTGGATCTGGAGCAGTGTTACTATATGTCTGGATCTGTAGCAGTGTTACTATATGTCCATGTCTGGATCTGGAGCAGTGTTACTATATGTCCATGTCTGGATCTGGAGCAGTGTTACTATATGTCTGGATCTGTAGCAGTGTTACTATATGTCTGGATCTGTAGCAGTGTTACTATATGTCTGGATCTGTAGCAGTGTTACTATATGTCCATGTCTGGATCTGGAGCAGTGTTACTATATGTCCATGTCTGGATCTGGAGCAGTGTTACTATATGTCTGGATCTGGAGCAGTGTTACTATATGTCTGGATCTGGAGCAGTGTTACTATATGTCCATGTCTGGATCTGGAGCAGTGATACTATATGTCTGGATCTGGAGCAGTGTTACTATATGTCTGGATCTGGAGCAGTGTTACTATATGTCCATGTCTGGATCTGGAGCAGTGTTACTATATGTCTGGATCTGGAGCAGTGTTACTATATGTCTAGATCTGGAGCAGTGTTACTATATGTCTGGATCTGGAGCAGTGTTACTATATGTCCATGTCTGGATCTGGAGCAGTGATACTATATGTCTGGATCTGGAGCAGTGTTACTATATGTCTGGATCTGGAGCAGTGTTACTATATGTCCATGTCTGGATCTGGAGCAGTGTTACTATATGTCTGGATCTGGAGCAGTGTTACTATATGTCCATGTCTGGATCTGGAGCAGTGATACTATATGTCTGGATCTGGAGCAGTGTTACTATATGTCTGGATCTGGAGCAGTGTTACTATATGTCTGGATCTGGAGCAGTGTTACTATATGTCTGGATCTGGAGCAGTGTTACTATATGTCCATGTCTGGATCTGGAGCAGTGTTACTGTATGTCCATGTCTGGATCTGTAGCAGTGTTACTATATGTCCATGTCTGGATCTGGAGCAGTGTTACTATATGTCTGGATCTGGAGCAGTGTTACTATATGTCCATGTCTGGATCTGGAGCAGTGTTACTGTATGTCTGGATCTGGAGCAGTGTTACTATATGTCCATGTCTGGATCTGGAGCAGTGTTACTGTATGTCTGGATCTGGAGCAGTGTTACTGTATGTCTGGATCTGGAGCAGTGTTACTATATGTCCATGTCTGGATCTGGAGCAGGGATACTATATGTCTGGATCTGGAGCAGTGTTACTATATGTCCATGTCTGGAGCAGTGTTACTATATGTCCATGTCTGGATCTGGAGCAGTGTTACTATATGTCCATGTCTGGATCTGTAGCAGTGTTACTATATGTCTGGATCTGGAGCAGTGTTACTATATGTCCATGTCTGGATCTGGAGCAGTGTTACTATATGTCTGGATCTGTAGCAGTGTTACTATATGTCCATGTCTGGATCTGGAGCAGTGTTACTATATGTCCATGTCTGGATCTGGAGCAGTGTTACTATATCTCTGGATCTGTAGCAGTGTTACTATATGTCTGGATCTGGAGCAGTGTTACTATATGTCTGGATCTGGAGCAGTGTTACTATATGTCCATGTCTGGATCTGGAGCAGTGTTACTATATGTCTGGATCTGGAGCAGTGTTACTATATGTCTAGATCTGGAGCAGTGTTACTATATGTCTGGATCTGGAGCAGTGTTACTATATGTCCATGTCTGGATCTGGAGCAGTGATACTATATGTCTGGATCTGGAGCAGTGTTACTATATGTCTGGATCTGGAGCAGTGTTACTATATGTCCATGTCTGGATCTGGAGCAGTGTTACTATATGTCTGGATCTGGAGCAGTGTTACTATATGTCCATGTCTGGATCTGGAGCAGTGATACTATATGTCTGGATCTGGAGCAGTGTTACTATATGTCTGGATCTGGAGCAGTGTTACTATATGTCTGGATCTGGAGCAGTGTTACTATATGTCTGGATCTGGAGCAGTGTTACTATATGTCCATGTCTGGATCTGGAGCAGTGTTACTGTATGTCCATGTCTGGATCTGTAGCAGTGTTACTATATGTCCATGTCTGGATCTGGAGCAGTGTTACTATATGTCTGGATCTGGAGCAGTGTTACTATATGTCCATGTCTGGATCTGGAGCAGTGTTACTGTATGTCTGGATCTGGAGCAGTGTTACTATATGTCCATGTCTGGATCTGGAGCAGTGTTACTGTATGTCTGGATCTGGAGCAGTGTTACTGTATGTCTGGATCTGGAGCAGTGTTACTATATGTCCATGTCTGGATCTGGAGCAGGGATACTATATGTCTGGATCTGGAGCAGTGTTACTATATGTCCATGTCTGGAGCAGTGTTACTATATGTCCATGTCTGGATCTGGAGCAGTGTTACTATATGTCCATGTCTGGATCTGTAGCAGTGTTACTATATGTCTGGATCTGGAGCAGTGTTACTATATGTCCATGTCTGGATCTGGAGCAGTGTTACTATATGTCTGGATCTGTAGCAGTGTTACTATATGTCCATGTCTGGATCTGGAGCAGTGTTACTATATGTCCATGTCTGGATCTGGAGCAGTGTTACTATATGTCTGGATCTGTAGCAGTGTTACTATATGTCTGGATCTGGAGCAGTGTTACTATATGTCTGGATCTGGAGCAGTGTTACTATATGTCCATGTCTGGATCTGGAGCAGTGTTACTATATGTCTGGATCTGGAGCAGTGTTACTATATGTCCATGTCTGGATCTGGAGCAGTGTTACTATATGTCCATGTCTGGATCTGGAGCAGTGATACTATATGTCTGGATCTGGAGCAGTGTTACTATATGTCCATGTCTGGATCTGGAGCAGTGTTACTATATGTCTGGATCTGGAGCAGTGTTACTATATGTCCATGTCTGGATCTGGAGCAGTGTTACTATATGTCCATGTCTGGTTCTGGAGCAGTGTTACTATATGTCTGGGTCTGGAGCAGTGTTACTATATGTCTGGATCTGTAGCAGTGTTACTATATGTCCATGTCTGGATCTGGAGCAGTGTTACTATATGTCCATGTCTGGATCTGGAGCAGTGTTACTATATGTCTGGATCTGGAGCAGTGTTACTATATGTCTGGATCTGGAGCAGTGTTACTATATGTCTGGATCTGGAGCAGTGTTACTATATGTCTGGATCTGGAGCAGTGTTACTATATGTCTGGATCTGGAGCAGTGTTACTATATGTCTGGGTCTGGAGCAGTGTTACTATATGTCTGGATCTGTAGCAGTGTTACTATATGTCCATGTCTGGATCTGGAGCAGTGTTACTATATGTCCATGTCTGGATCTGGAGCAGTGTTACTATATGTCTGGATCTGGAGCAGTGTTACTATATGTCTGGATCTGGAGCAGTGTTACTATATGTCTGGATCTGGAGCAGTGTTACTATATGTCTGGATCTGGAGCAGTGTTACTATATGTCCATGTCTGGATCTGGAGCAGTGTTACTATATGTCTGGATCTGGAGCAGTGTTACTATATGTCCATGTCTGGAGCAGTGTTACTATATGTCTGGATCTGGAGCAGTGTTACTATATGTCTGGGTCTGGAGCAGTGTTACTATATGTCTGGATCTGTAGCAGTGTTACTATATGTCTGGATCTGTAGCAGTGTTACTATATGTCTGGATCTGTAGCAGTGTTACTATATGTCCATGTCTGGATCTGGAGCAGTGTTACTATATGTCCATGTCTGGATCTGGAGCAGTGTTACTATATCGTTAGACAGGGTCTGAGCCACCAAAGCCTCACACCATTAGTGCTGACAATTTGGTGCTGGCTAAGGCTAAAACTGTGTGTAGAGAGTTATTGTTATCCACGTCGGCACCAACAACGTAAGGATAAAACAGTCAGAGGTCACCAAGCGCAACATAGCTTCAGCGTGCAAATCAGCTAGAAAGATATGTCGGCATGAGTAATTGTCTCTGGCTCCCTCCCAGTTAGAGGGAGTGATGAACTCTACAGCAGAGTCTTTACAACTCAATCGCTGGTTGAAAACTGTTATCTGCCCCTCCCAAAAGATAGAATTTGTAGATAATTGGCCCTCTTTCTGGGACTCACCCACAAACAGGACAATGCCTGGCCTGCTGAGTAGTGAGGGACTCCATCCTAGCTGGAGGGGTGCTCTCATCTTATCTATGAACATAGACAGGGCTCTATCTCCTCTAGCTCCACAATGAGATAGGGTGCAGGCCAGGCAGCAGGCTGTTATCCATCCTGCCAGTTTAGTGGAGTCTGCCACTAGCACACTCAGTGTAGTCAGCTCAGCTATCCCCATTGAGACCGTGTCTGTGCCTCGATCTAGGTTGGGCAAAACTAAACATGGCGGTGTTCGCCTAGCAATCTCACTGGAATAAAGACCTCCTCCATTCCTGTCATTATTGAAAGAGATTGTGATACTTCACATCTCAAAATAGGGCTACTTAATGTTAGATCCCTCACTTCCAAGGCAGTTATAGTCAATGATCTAATCACTGATCATAATCTTGATGTGATTGGCCTGACTGAAACATTGCACCTCTTGATGCTCCCCATCCCGGATCCGGGATCGTGACTACGGCTCAAGCTCATTACCATAACGCACAATGCAAAAAAATATTCTTAGAAATATTTAACCTCCACACATTAACAAGTCCAATAGCTCAAATGAAAGATAAACACCTTGTTCATCTACCCAGCAAGTCAGATTTCTAAAATGTTTTACGGCGAAAACATAGCACATATTTATATTAGATCACCACCGAAACAAAAGACAAGCGGCAGCCATTTTGTCCCAGAAAATATAAAATTTAAAAGTAGGATTAAAAAATAAATAATTCACTAACCTTTTGAAAATCTTCATCAGATGACAGTAATATTACATGTTACACATCATCAGATGACAGTAATATTACATGTTACACATCATCAGATGACAGTAATATTACATGTTACACAGTACATTTAATTTTTTTTCAATAATATGCCATTTATATCCATAAATCTCTGTTTACAATGACGACATTTCAAAAAATGCTACTCAAATGTCCGGAGAAATGATGATAGCTCCGACAGATAACGTCAGATAACAAGCAATAAACATGACTAAATATACATGTTCTGCATATTTTTACAAAGACACACTTCTTCTTAATGCAACCGCTGTATTACATTTATTTTTAACGTTACAGAAATCGTTCACTGGGCGGCGCTCAGATATTAGCAGTATGTCTCCTTTACCTTTGGAGTCCACAGAAACCCAAAATAACCACATAAATATTCCCTTACCTTTGATGTTCTTCGATCAGAAGACGTAGAATGAGTCATACTTACCCAATACATCGTTTGGTTTCACGTTGTGTGTCTCTGTATTAGCATATGCTAACAGCTTCAGCTGAAATGCACCCAAAATGACTTCTGGTCCCGCACTCTTGCGCATCAAATTTACATATTATATGTCGACTAAACTGGTGAAACTATGTGCAGAATCAAGCTTTATGATGTTTTTAACATGTAAAACAATGATCAGCGCGAACAGACAAACCGGCTTCAATTGGTGTATCTTGGAAAAGAACGTTCCCCAAATCGGCCGCGCGCAATAGAGTGCATGTATTTGAGAGTGACCCGAGCATTTTTGCCCGCCAAATGACGAGGGCTCGCGGGATTCTCGCAATGAACGCGCCATTTGAAAGCAGGCATCGCGCTGAACAAATACGTACTGTTCCCAGATCGGTAGCTGCCTGGGAAGGGTGGGGGGGATGACGGTCAAAGTTGACCCAACTTTTCTCTTGACAAGAGAGAGTTTGGGAGAAAGGTTGCCCTGAGAGTTCTGCTTTACATACAGACATAATTTAAACGGTTTTAGAAACTTTAGAGTGTTTTCTATTCAATAATTATTATTATATGCATATATTAGCAATTTTGGGGAAAAATATTTTCAGTTTACTATGGGCACGCACTTCCTCCAAAGGGGGCAGTATTCAGCCCTAGGCTCAACCGGCTTAAGGCTTAAGTCGACCCTCTACTTTTTCGAACATTCTGTTAAAAATCGCGCAACATTTCAGCGCCCTGCTACTCATGCCAGGAATATAGTATATGCATATGATTAGTATGTGTGGATAGAAAACACTCAGACGTTTATAAAACTGGTTAAATCACGGCTGTGACTATAACAGAACGTGCGTTTCATCGAAAAGTGCAGGAAAATCTGATCACTGAAAATTGAAAAATATATCCATGCGCCACTTCAACCAATTGATAAAGGTGAACCACATTAAATGGGGCCGAGGTTGCAATACCTACAGCTTCCACACGATGTCAACAGTCTTGTCATTTGCCTAATATTTGTTTCTTGGTCAAACGGACGCAAGGCAGCGCCTTTCTTCCGGTCTCCGACCGGATATTTTGGTTGAGATTTACCCAGACATTATTTCCAGACGTACAGCTATAGAATATACATCGCCTCGTGATCAATTTGATCGCTTATTAACGTTTACTAATACCTAAAGTTGCATTACAAAAGTATTTCGAAGTGTTTTGTGAAAGTTTATCGTCGACTTTTTGAATTAAAAAAAATGACGTTACGTTATAAAACGCTATTTTTTTCCTTGATCACACAGTCTTCATAGATCGATATCTAGGCTATATATGGACCGATTTAATCGAAAAAAAGACCCAATAGTGATGTTTATGGGACATCTAGGAGTGCCAACAAAGAAGATGGTCAAAGGTAATGAATGTTTTATATTTTATTTGTGCATTTTGTGTAGCGCCGACTATGCTAATTATTTTGTTTACGTCCCCTGCGGGTCTTTTGGGGTGTTACATGCTATCAGATAATAGCTTCTCATGCTTTCGCCGAAAAGCATTTTAAAAATCTGACTTGTTGCCTGGATTCACAACGAGTGTAGCTTTAATTCACTACCCTGCATGTGTATTTTAATGAACGTTTGAGTTTTAACGAGTACTATTAGCATTTAGCGTAGCGCATTTGCATTTCCAGATGTCTAGATGGGACGCCTGCGTGTCAGGTAGGAGCAAGATGTTAACTTAACTCTGGTTGCCTCCTGAGTGTCGCAGTGGTCCAAGGCATTGCAGTGCTAGAGGCATCACTAGAGATCTGGTTTCAAGCCAAGTCTGTGTCACAGCCGGCCACGAACGGGAGACCAGTGAGACAGTGCATAATTGGCCCAGCGTCGTCCGGGTTAGGGGAAGGTTTGGCCGGCTGGGATGTCTTTGTCCCATCATGCTTTAGCGACTCCTTGTGGCAGCCGGGTGCACGGTGACTTCAGGTCCCCAGCTGTAAGGTGTTTCCTCGACACATTGGTGCGGCTGGTTTCCAAGCGAACAGTGTGTCGAAGCAGTGTGGCTTGCTTAGGTCGTGTTTCTGGGACGCATAGCTTTTGACCTTCGCCTCTCCTGAATCCGTACGTGAGTTCCATCGATGGATATCAATCGGATATCATTAAATTAGGGAGAAAAAAAGGGGTAAAATGTACCCAAAAAATTAATAAATAAATATTTAAATATTTGATCTGGTCCGAACCGGACAAAATCTGAGCCAATCATGGACATCTATGTTTGGGCCAAATGAAGGCTGGTCCAGACGTCTGTGGATATTGAAATCAAGGCTGGACCGGGCCAAAAATGACTTCTGGACGTTGAAATCAAGGCCAGGGCCAACTGACCAAATTCAATTACTTTTCACCCCCCATGTATGTCCGGTGTCAGTCGGTGTTCAGTGGGTGAGGATGCTGGTTACAGTAAATGGAAAGAGAGGGGGCTCATAAGTAGGTGTCAGTAAGAGCCGGGAGAGGGAGAGAGAGGGGGCTCATGGGTAGGTATCCGTAAGAGATGGGAGAAGTGACATTAATTGGAGAGAGAGAAAGAGGTTGTCCAGACTTTTCACACTCTTGCTTTGACCACCAGACAACAGAAAGAGAAATAAAAGTTATCAGCTGAACATAACAGTACGCCAGTGGAAGGGAGGACAGCAGCAGGTGACACTATGATCTGAACATAACAGCCAGTGGAAGGGAGGACAGCAGCAGGTGACACTATGATCTGAACATAACAGTCAGTGGAAGGGAGGACAGCAGCAGGTGACACTATGATCTGAACATAACAGCCAGTGGAAGGGAGGACAGCAGCAGGTGACACTATGATCTGAACATAACAGTATGTCAGTGGAAGGGAGGACAGCACCAGGTGACACTATGATCTGAACATAACAGTCAGTGGAAGGGAGGACAGCACCAGGTGACACTATGATCTGAACATAACAGCCAGTGGAAGGGAGGACAGCAGCAGGTGACACTATGATCTGAACATAACAGTCAGTGGAAGGGAGGACAGCAGCAGGTGACACTATGATCTGAACATAACAGCCAGTGGAAGGGAGGACAGCAGCAGGTGACACTATGATCTGAATATAACAGTATGCCAGTAGAAGGGAGGACAGCACCAGGTGACACTATGATCTGAACATAACAGTCAGTGGAATGGAGGACAGCACCAGGTGACACTATGATCTGAACATAACAGTCAGTGGAAGGGAGGACAGCACCAGGTGACACTATGATCTGAACATAACAGCCAGTGGAAGGGAGGACAGCACCAGGTGACACTATGATCTGAACATAACAGCCAGTGGAAGGGAGGACAGCACCAGGTGACACTATGATCTGAACATAACAGCCAGTGGAAGGGAGGACAGCAGCAGGTGACACTATGATCTGAACATAACAGCCAGTGGAAGGGAGGACAGCAGCAGGTGACACTATGATCTGAACATAACAGTCAGTGGAAGGGAGGACAGCACCAGGTGACACTATGATCTGAACATAACAGTCAGTGGAAGGGAGGACAGCAGCAGGTGACACTATGATCTGAACATAACAGTCAGTGGAAGGGAGGACAGCAGCAGGTGACACTATGATCTGAACATAACAGTCAGTGGAAGGGAGGACAGCAGCAGGTGACACTATGATCTGAACATAACAGCCAGTGGAAGGGAGGACAGCAGCAGGTGACACTATGATCTGAACATAACAGTCAGTGGAAGGGAGGACAGCACCAGGTGACACTATGATCTGAACATAACAGCCAGTGGAAGGGAGGACAGCACCAGGTGACACTATGATCTGAACATAACAGTATGCCAGTAGAAGGGAGGACAGCAGCAGGTGACACTATGATCTGAACATAACAGTCAGTGGAAGGGAGGACAGCAGCAGGTGACACTATGATCTGAACATAACAGTCAGTGGAAGGGAGGACAGCACCAGGTGACACTATGATCTGAACATAACAGTCAGTGGAAGGGAGGACAGCACCAGGTGACACTATGATCTGAACATAACAGTCAGTGGAAGGGAGGACAGCACCAGGTGACACTATGATCTGAACATAACAGCCAGTGGAAGGGAGGACAGCACCAGGTGACACTATGATCTGAACATAACAGTATGCCAGTGGACAGCACCAGGTGAGATCTGAACATAACAGTCAGTGGAATGGAGGACAGCACCAGGTGACACTATGATCTGAACATAACAGTCAGTGGAAGGGAGGACAGCACCAGGTGACACTATGATCTGAACATAACAGCCAGTGGAAGGGAGGACAGCACCAGGTGATCTGAAGTGGAGGGGAGGACAGCACCAGGTGACACTATGATCTGAACATAACAGCCAGTGGAAGGGAGGACAGCAGCAGGTGACACTATGATCTGAACATAACAGGTGCAGCAGGTGACACTATGATCTGAACATAACAGTCAGTGACAGCACCAGGTGAGATCTGACAGTGGAAGGGAGACAGCAGCAGGTGGTGAACATAACAGTCAGTGGAAGGGAGGACAGCAGCAGGTGACACTATGATCTGAACATAACAGTCAGTGGAAGGGAGGACAGCAGCAGGTGACACTATGATCTGAACATAACAGCCAGTGGAAGGGAGGACAGCAGCAGGTGACACTATGATCTGAACATAACAGTCAGTGGAAGGGAGGACAGCACCAGGTGACACTATGATCTGAACATAACAGCCAGTGGAAGGGAGGACAGCACCAGGTGACACTATGATCTGAACATAACAGTATGCCAGTAGAAGGGAGGACAGCAGCAGGTGACACTATGATCTGAACATAACAGTCAGTGGAAGGGAGGACAGCAGCAGGTGACACTATGATCTGAACATAACAGTCAGTGGAAGGGAGGACAGCACCAGGTGACACTATGATCTGAACATAACAGTCAGTGGAAGGGAGGACAGCACCAGGTGACACTATGATCTGAACATAACAGTACGCCAGTGGAAGGGAGGACAGCAGCAGGTGACACTATGATCTGAACATAACAGCCAGTGGAAGGGAGGACAGCAGCAGGTGACACTATGATCTGAACATAACAGTCAGTGGAAGGGAGGACAGCACCAGGTGACACTATGATCTGAACATAACAGTCAGTGGAAGGGAGGACAGCACTAGGTGACACTATGATCTGAACATAACAGCCAGTGGAAGGGAGGACAGCAGCCGGTGACCCAACTGTAGTTTGTGACTACTATGATTTCCCATTGTAGCCAATTCAATTGCAGAAATTCAGTTTTCCGAATTTTCAGAAAGTATGTTACCAATTTTCATAAACAAACAAGACACAAACTAACTTATAGGTCTACCTTTATTTGTTACTTCTGTGAACTTTCAATATCCTTCCTGATGCGCATGGGTCCTTTAGCATGTTGATGCTCATGAGTCCTTTAGCATGTTGATGCTCATGAGTCCTTTACATGTTGTTGCTCATGAGTCCTTTACATGTTGATGCTCATGGGTCCTTTAGCATGTTGATGCTCATGAGTCCTTTACATGTTGATGCTCATGGGTCCTTTACATGTTGATGCTCATGGGTCCTTTAGCATGTTGATGCTCATGGGTCCTTTAAATGTTGATGCTCATGGGTCCTTTAGCATGTTGATGCTCATGGGTCCTTTAGCATGTTGATGCTCATGGGTCCTTTACATGTTGATGCTCATGGGTCCTTTAGCATGTTGATGCTCATGGGTCCTTTAGCATGTTGATGCTCATGGGTCCTTTACATGTTGATGCTCATGGGTCCTTTAGCATGTTGATGCTCATGGGTCCTTTTGCATGTTGATGCTCATGGGTCCTTTACATGTTGATGCTCATGGGTCCTTTAGCATGTTGATGCTCATGGGTCCTTTAGCATGTTGTTGCTCATGGGTCCTTTAGCATGTTGATGCTCATGGGTCCTTTAGCATGTTGATGCTCATGGGTCCTTTACATGTTGTTGCTCATGGGTCCTTTAGCATGTTGATGCTCATGGGTCCTTTAGCATGTTGATGCTCATGGGTCCTTTAGCATGTTGATGCTCATGAGTCCTTTAGCATGTTGGTGCTCATGGGTCCTTTAGCATGTTGGTGCTCATGGGTCCTTTAGCATGTTGATGCTCATGGGTCCTTTAACATGGAAAAGACCGACAGCATCTTTTCTCTCTTCAGAAGCACCTTAATTACATTTAACATTAGATTTAAGTCATTTAGCAGACGCTCACTCCGTTTTAGAGTCCTACTCTGATGAATTTCAATTAAATTTCGGTGAAGGTAAAGGACACTTTACAAGTCATGGAGGTTAAAATGTTCTTTCCAATAAGCAAAGTCACACATTTCCACTTTACTTTACACTGAATTAACTCTGAATATGAATTCTGAATGTTTACTAAAGCAGAAGATGTAACACCGTCACATCGACCATCCTCCCCTCAGAGCGGTTACCATGTGTTTACCGTGTAAACCAGCATGATTACACTAAGAGGGGCTCAAGGAGATGCAAAGTTAATGAGTCAGAATATGCAGCTTCAAACTTCATAATGGCAGGAAATAGCACTGGGCTTCAGGTTAAATGCCTGGTGACAATAACAATGTAACTACGTAATGCCAAGAGAGAATACTTAGCTTTTAATGTTTGTGATGCTGAGAGTGTTATATCAGAAACCAGATGGACAACTTTAAAGCACCAAGATGGTGTCTAGGCTAAATTGTGACTGGACTCTTTCTCTCTCTCTATCTCATGCATTAACATATATATTTTATTAGCAGAAAGATTTCATCAAATTAAATTAAATGGGAGACAGTAAATTATTTCCTCAGTCCCTTTGAGAAGTTATGAGGTTTGGTTCAGACATTATGACATTGTCAGATGGTGGTTTGTGAGAAATGTGTCTCCATAGTCTCTGTCAGCTCATCTGTCAGTGTCATGATAAAGTTACTCGGGGGTCAGCTGGTCACAATATCTCATTCTCTCCAGTCATGAGTTCTGTCTTCATCATTCTGCATCGCTCAACCCATTGGCTGCTAGACATTGGTTGCTAGTAATATACTGTAAGATATCACCTCAGCTAATAATGCCATACTGGATGGCTGCCGTTTTGCAAGCTCCAACCCAACTTTGATATTTTGTGATTCTTTTGTTGTTTATTTCTACTTTATTTGTACAAAATGTATCCACTATCATTTCTTACAACCGACAATACCGTTAATATCAGTTCAGGCTTCAACTTCGACTCATCTGCCCTGGGCTCTGTAATTCTGGCCACCTATTCCTTCCATTCTACTGGCCACCTCTTCCTTCCATTCTACTGGCCACCTCTTCCTTCCATTCTACTGGCCACCTCTTCCTTCCATTCAACTGGCCACCTCTTCCTTCCATTCTACTGGCCACCTCTTCCTTCCATTCTACTGGCCACCTCTTCCTTCCATTCTACTGGCCACCTCTTCCTTCCATTCTACTGGCCACCTCTTCCTTCCATTCTACTGGCCACCTCTTCCTTCCATTCTACTGGCCACCTCTTCCTTCCATTCTACTGGCCACCTCTTCCTTCCATTCTACTGGCCACCTCTTCCTTCCATTCTACTGGCCACCTATTCCTTCCATTCTACTGGCCACCTCTTCCTTCCATTCTACTGGCCACCTCTTCCTTCCATTCTACTGGCCACGTCTTCCTTCCATTCTACTGGCCACCTCTTCCTTCCATTCTACTGGCCACCTCTTCCTTCCATTCTACTGGCCAATGTACAGTCACTAGATAATAAGATGGACCTCTGATCGTCTCTCCATTCTACTGGCTAATGTACAGTCACTAGATAACAAGATGGACCTCTGATCATCCCTCCATTCTACTGGCTAATGTACAGTCACTAGATAATAAGATGGAGGACCTCTGATCATCCCTCCATTCTACTGGCTAATGTACAGTCACTAGATAATAAGATGGAGGACCTCTGATCGTCCCTCCATTCTACTGGCTAATGTACAGTCACTAGATAACAAGATGGACCTCTGATCGTCCCTCCTTTCTACTGGCTAATGTACAGTCACTTGATAGTGAAATGGAGGACCTCTGATCTTGGATTTGCTACCAACGGGACTCTCAAAACTGCAATATTCTCTGAAACATGGCACTTGAACAAAATGCCCCCCATGGCTATCCAACTCAATGGATTCCCCATTCAACGTGCGGAAGGGACAGTGGAATTAGGGAAATCAAGAGGGGGGAGGGGTTGCCTCTTCATCAACAACAACTGGTGTGCTGACTCGAGAGCGGTGGAAGTGTCGACCAATTGTTCACCCGTCTTGGAATACCTGATGGTCAAATGCCGACCCTTCTACCTCCCGAGGGAGTTTTCAGCTGTTATCGTGACTGTTGTAGACATTCCACCTCAGGACAAGAAAAATAACAAGCTGGCTCTTAACAAACTGTATGAGGCTATAAACAAGTAGGAAATCTTACATCCAGAGGGTGCTTTTTATACATATCTACCTCCATCACTCCAGTATCCCTGTCTCCTTACCCCTATACATACAGTGGGGCAAAAAAGTATTTAGTCAGCCACCAATTGTGCAAGTTCTCCCACTTAAAAAGATTAGAGAGGCCTGTAATTTTCATCATAGGTACACTTCAACTATGACAGACAAAATGAGAAGAAAAAAACTCCAGAAAATCACATCACAGGATTTTGAATGAATTTATTAGCAAATTATGGTGGAAAATAAGTATTTGGTCACCTACAAACAAGCAAGATTTCTGGCTCTCACAGACCTGTAACTTCTTCTTTAAGAGGCTCCTCTGTTCTCCACTCGTTACCTGTATTAATGGCACCTGTTAGAACTTGTTATCAGTATAAAAGACAACTGTCCACAACCTCAAACAGTCACACTCCAAACTCCACTATGGCCAAGACCAAAGAGCTGTCAAAGGACACCAGAAACAAAATTGTAGACCTGCACCAGGCTGGGAAGACTGTAAGCAGCTTGGTTTGAAGAAATCAACTGTGGGAGCAATTATTAGGAAATGGAAGACATACAAGACCACTGATAATCTCCCTCGATCTGGGGCTCCACGCAAGATCCTACCCCGTGGGGTCAAAATGATCAAAAGAACGGTGAGCAAAAATCCCAGAACCACACGGGGGGACCTAGTGAATGACCTGCAGAGAGCTGGGACCAAAGTAACAAAGCCTACCATCAGTAACACACTACGCTGCCAGGGACTCAAATCCTGCAGTGCCAGACATGTCCCCCTGCTTAAGCCAGTACATGTCCAGGCCTGTCTGAAGTTTGCTAGAGAGCATTTGGATGATCCAGAAGAAGATTGGGAGAATGTCTTATGGTCAGATGAAACCAAAATATAACTTTTTGGTAAAAACTCAACTCGTCGTGTTTGGAGGACAAAGAATGCTGAGTTGCATCCAAAGAACACACCATACCTACTGTGAAGCTTGGGGGTGGAAACATCATGCTTTGGGGCTGTTTTTCTGCAAAGGGACCAGGACGACTGATCCGTGTAAAGGAAAGAATGAATGGAGCCATGTATCGTGAGATTTTGAGTGAAAACCTCCTTCCAGAAGCAAGGGCATTGAAGATGAAACGTGGCTGGGTCTTTCAGCATGACAATGATCCCAAACACACCGCCCGGGCAACGAAGGAATGGCTTCGTAAGAAGCATTTCAAGGTCCTGGAGTGGCCTCGCCAGTCTCCAGATCTCAACCCCATAGAAAATCTTTGGAGGGAGTTGAAAGTTCGTGTTGCCCAGCAACAGCCCCAAAACATCACTGCTCTAGGGGAGATCTGCATGGAGGAATGGGCCAAAATAACAGCAACAGTGTGTGAAAACCTTGTGAAAACTTACAGAAAACGTCTGACCTCTGTCATTGCCAACAAAGGGTATATAACAAAGTATTGAGATAAACTTTTGTTATTGACCAAATACTTATTTTCCACCATAATTTGCAAATAAATTCATTAAAAATCCTACAATGTGATTTTCGGGAGAAAAAAATGCTCATTTTGTCTGTCATAGTTGAAGTGTACCTATGATGAAAATGACAGGCTTCTTTCATCTTTTTAAGTGGGAGAACTTGCACAATTGGTGGCTGACTAAATACTTTTTGCCCCACTGTATCTACCTCCATCACTCCCGTATCCCTGTCCCCTTCCCCCATACATATCTACCTCCATCACTCCAGTATCCCTGTCCCCTTCCCCCTATACATATCTACCTCCATCACTCCAGTATCCCTGTCCCCTTCCCCCTATACATATCTACCTCCATCACTCCAGTATCCCTGTCCCCTTCCCCCATTACATATCTACCTCCATCACTCCAGTATCCCTGTCCCCTTCCCCCTATACATATCTATCTCCATTACTCCAGTATCCCTGTCCCCTTCCCCATTATATATCTACCTCCATCACTCCAGTATCCCTGTCCCCTTCCCCCTATACATATCTACCTCCATTACTCCAGTATCCCTGTCCCCTTCCCCCTATACATATCTACCTCCATTACTCCAGTATCCCTGTCCCCTTCCCCTATACATATCTACCTCCATTACTCCAGTATCCCTGTCCCCTTCCCCCATTACATATCTATCTCCATCACTCCAGTATCCCTGTCCCCTTCCCCTATACATATCTACCTCCATTACTCCAGTATCCCTGTCCCCTTCCCCTATACATATCTACCTCCATTACTCCAGTATCCCTGTCCCCTTCCCCCATTACATATCTACCTCCATCACTCCAGTGTCCCTGTCCCCTTCCCCTATACATATCTATCTCCATTACTCCAGTATCCCTGTCCCCTTCCCCATTACATATCTACCTCCATCACTCCAGTATCCCTGTCCCCTTCCCCCTATACATATCTACCTCCATCACTCCAGTATCCCTGTCCCCTTCCCCCTATACATATCTACCTCCATTACTCCAGTATCCCTGTCCCCTTCCCCTATACATATCTACCTCCATCACTCCAGTATCCCTGTCCCCTTCCCCCTATACATATCTACCTCCATCACTCCAGTATCCCTGTCCCTTCCCCCTATACATATCTACCTCCATCACTCCAGTATCCCTGTCCCCTTCCCCTATACATATCTACCTCCATCACTCCAGTATCCCTGTCCCCTTCCCCATTACATATCTACCTCCATCTCTCCAGTATCCCTGTCTCCTTCCCCCTATACATATCTACCTCCATCACTCCAGTATCCCTGTCTCCTTCCCCCTATACATATCTACCTCCATCACTCCAGTATCCCTGTCTCCTTCCCCTATACATATCTACCTCCATCACTCCAGTATCCCTGTCCCCTTCCCCCTATACATATCTACCTCCATCACTCCAGTATCCCTGTCTCCTTCCCCCTATACATATCTACCTCCATCACTCCAGTATCCCTGTCCCCTTCCCCTATACATATCTACCTCCATCACTCCAGTATCCCTGTCCCCTTTCCCCCTATACATATCTACCTCCATCACTCCAGTATCCCTGTCTCCTTCCCCCTATAGATATCTACCTCCATCACTCCAGTATCCCTGTCTCCTTCCCCCTATAGATATCTACCTCCATCACTCCAGTATCCCTGTCTCCTTCCCCCTATAGATATCTACCTCCATCACTCCAGTATCCCTGTCTCCTTCCCCCTATAGATATCTACCTCCATCACTCCAGTATCCCTGTCCCCTTCCCCTATACATATCTACCTCCATCACTCCAGTATCCCTGTCCCCTTCCCCCTATACATATCTACCTCCATCACTCCAGTATCCCTGTCCCCTTCCCCCTATACATATCTACCTCCATCACTCCAGTATCCCTGTCCCCTTCCCCCTATACATATCTACCTCCATTACTCCAGTATCCCTGTCCCCTTCCCCTATACATATCTACCTCCATTACTCCAGTATCCCTGTCCCCTTCCCCCTATACATATCTACCTCCATTACTCCAGTATCCCTGTCCCCTTCCCCTATACATATCTACCTCCATTACTCCAGTATCCCTGTCCCCTTCCCCCTATACATATCTACCTCCATTACTCCAGTATCCCTGTCCCCTTCCCCCTATACATATCTACCTCCATTACTCCAGTATCCCTGTCCCCTTCCCCTATACATATCTACCTCCATTACTCCAGTATCCCTGTCCCCTTCCCCATTACATATCTACCTTCATCACTCCAGTATCCCTGTCCCCTTCCCCTATAGATATCTACCTCCATCACTCCAGTATCCCTGTCTCCTTCCCCCTATACATATCTACCTCCATTACTCCAGTATCCCTGTCTCATTCCCCTATACATATCTACCTCCATCACTCCAGTATCCCTGTCTCCTTCCCCTATAGATATCTACCTCCATCACTCCAGTATCCCTGTCTCCTTCCCCCTATACATATCTACCTCCATTACTCCAGTATCCCTGACCCCTTCCCCCTATACATATCTACCTCCATCACTCCAGTATCCCTGTCTCCTTCCCCTATACATATCTACCTCCATCTCTCCAGTATCCCTGTCTCCTTCCCCCTATACATATCTACCTCCATCACTCCAGTATCCCTGTCTCCTTCCCCTATACATATCTACCTCCATCACTCCAGTATCCCTGTCTCCTTCCCCTATACATATCTACCTCCATCACTCCAGTATCCCTGTCCCCTTCCCCTATACATATCTACCTCCATCACTCCAGTATCCCTGTCCCCTTCCCCTATACATATCTACCTCCATCACACCAGTATCTCTGTCTCCTTCCCCTATAGATATCTACCTCCATCACTCCAGTATCCCTGTCCCCTTCCCCCTATACATATCTACCTCAATCACTCCAGTATCCCTGTCCCCTTCCCCTATAGATATCTATCTCCATCACTCCAGTATCCCTGTCCCCTTCCCCTATACATATCTACCTCCATTACTCCAGTATCCCTGTCCCCTTCCCCTATACATATCTACCTCCATTACTCCAGTATCCCTGTCCCCTTCCCCCATTACATATCTACCTCCATCACTCCAGTGTCCCTGTCCCCTTCCCCTATACATATCTATCTCCATTACTCCAGTATCCCTGTCCCCTTCCCCATTACATATCTACCTCCATCACTCCAGTATCCCTGTCCCTTCCCCTATACATATCTACCTCCATCACTCCAGTATCCCTGTCCCCTTCCCCCTATACATATCTACCTCCATTACTCCAGTATCCCTGTCCCCTTCCCCCTATACATATCTACCTCCATCACTCCAGTATCCCTGTCCCCTTCCCCCTATACATATCTACCTCCATCACTCCAGTATCCCTGTCCCCTTCCCCCTATACATATCTACCTCCATCACTCCAGTATCCCTGTCCCCTTCCCCTATACATATCTACCTCCATCACTCCAGTATCCCTGTCCCCTTCCCCATTACATATCTACCTCCATCTCTCCAGTATCCCTGTCTCCTTCCCCCTATACATATCTACCTCCATCACTCCAGTATCCCTGTCTCCTTCCCCTATACATATCTACCTCCATCACTCCAGTATCCCTGTCTCCTTCCCCCTATACATATCTACCTCCATCACTCCAGTATCCCTGTCTCCTTCCCCCTATACATATCTACCTCCATCACTCCAGTATCCCTGTCTCCTTCCCCCTATACATATCTACCTCCATCACTCCAGTATCCCTGTCCCCTTCCCCTATACATATCTACCTCCATCACTCCAGTATCCCTGTCCCCTTCCCCCTATACATATCTACCTCCATCACTCCAGTATCCCTGTCTCCTTCCCCTATAGATATCTACCTCCATCACTCCAGTATCCCTGTCTCCTTCCCCCTATAGATATCTACCTCCATCACTCCAGTATCCCTGTCTCCTTCCCCTATAGATATCTACCTCCATCACTCCAGTATCCCTGTCTCCTTCCCCTATAGATATCTACCTCCATCACTCCAGTATCCCTGTCCCCTTCCCCTATACATATCTACCTCCATCACTCCAGTATCCCTGTCCCCTTCCCCTATACATATCTACCTCCATCACTCCAGTATCCCTGTCCCCTTCCCCTATACATATCTACCTCCATCACTCCAGTATCCCTGTCCCCTTCCCCTATACATATCTACCTCCATTACTCCAGTATCCCTGTCCCCTTCCCCCTATACATATCTACCTCCATTACTCCAGTATCCCTGTCCCCTTCCCCTATACATATCTACCTCCATTACTCCAGTATCCCTGTCCCCTTCCCCTATACATATCTACCTCCATTACTCCAGTATCCCTGTCCCCTTCCCCCTATACATATCTACCTCCATTACTCCAGTATCCCTGTCCCCTTCCCCCTATACATATCTACCTCCATTACTCCAGTATCCCTGTCCCCTTCCCCTATACATATCTACCTCCATTACTCCAGTATCCCTGTCCCCTTCCCCATTACATATCTACCTTCATCACTCCAGTATCCCTGTCCCCTTCCCCTATAGATATCTACCTCCATCACTCCAGTATCCCTGTCTCCTTCCCCTATACATATCTACCTCCATTACTCCAGTATCCCTGTCTCATTCCCCCTATACATATCTACCTCCATCACTCCAGTATCCCTGTCTCCTTCCCCTATAGATATCTACCTCCATCACTCCAGTATCCCTGTCCCCTTCCCCTATACATATCTACCTCCATCACTCCAGTATCCCTGTCCCCTTCCCCTATACATATCTACCTCCATTACTCCAGTATCCCTGTCCCCTTCCCCCTATACATATCTACCTCCATTACTCCAGTATCCCTGTCCCCTTCCCCTATACATATCTACCTCCATTACTCCAGTATCCCTGTCCCCTTCCCCTATACATATCTACCTCCATTACTCCAGTATCCCTGTCCCCTTCCCCCTATACATATCTACCTCCATTACTCCAGTATCCCTGTCCCCTTCCCCCTATACATATCTACCTCCATTACTCCAGTATCCCTGTCCCCTTCCCCTATACATATCTACCTCCATTACTCCAGTATCCCTGTCCCCTTCCCCATTACATATCTACCTTCATCACTCCAGTATCCCTGTCCCTTCCCCTATAATTATATCTACCTCCATCACTCCAGTATCCCTGTCTCCTTCCCCTATACATATCTACCTCCATTACTCCAGTATCCCTGTCTCATTCCCCCTATACATATCTACCTCCATCACTCCAGTATCCCTGTCTCCTTCCCCCTATAGATATCTACCTCCATCACTCCAGTATCCCTGTCTCCTTCCCCCTATACATATCTACCTCCATTACTCCAGTATCCCTGACCCCTTCCCCCTATACATATCTACCTCCATCACTCCAGTATCCCTGTCTCCTTCCCCCTATACATATCTACCTCCATCTCTCCAGTATCCCTGTCTCCTTCCCCTATACATATCTACCTCCATCACTCCAGTATCCCTGTCTCCTTCCCCTATACATATCTACCTCCATCACTCCAGTATCCCTGTCTCCTTCCCCTATACATATCTACCTCCATCACTCCAGTATCCCTGTCCCCTTCCCCTATACATATCTACCTCCATCACTCCAGTATCCCTGTCCCCTTCCCCCTATACATATCTACCTCCATCACTCCAGTATCTCTGTCTCCTTCCCCCTATAGATATCTACCTCCATCACTCCAGTATCCCTGTCTCCTTCCCCTATAGATATCTACCTCCATCACTCCAGTATCCCTGTCTCCTTCCCCCTATAGATATCTACCTCCATCACTCCAGTATCCCTGTCTCCTTCCCCTATAGATATCTACCTCCATCACTCCAGTATCCCTGTCTCCTTCCCCCTATACATATCTACCTCCATTACTCCAGTATCCCTGTCTCCTTCCCCCTATACATATCTACCTCCATCACTCCAGTATCCCTGTCTCCTTCCCCCTATAGATATTTACCTCCATCACTCCAGTATCCCTGTCTCCTTCCCCCTATACATATCTACTTCCATTACTCCAGTATCCCTGTCCCCTTCCCCCTATACATATCTACCTCCATCACTCCAGTATCCCTGTCTCCTTCCCCCTATACATATCTACCTCCATCTCTCCAGTATCCCTGTCTCCTTCCCCCTATACATATCTACCTCCATCACTCCAGTATCCCTGTCTCCTTCCCCTATACATATCTACCTCCATCACTCCAGTATCCCTGTCTCCTTCCCCTATACATATCTACCTCCATCACTCCAGTATCCCTGTCTCCTTCCCCTATACATATCTACCTCCATCACTCCAGTATCCCTGTCTCCTTCCCCCTATACATATCTACCTCCATCACTCCAGTATCCCTGTCCCCTTCCCCTATACATATCTACCTCCATTACTCCAGTATCCCTGTCCCCTTCCCCTATACATATCTACCTCCATTACTCCAGTATCCCTGTCCCCTTCCCCTATACATATCTACCTCCATCACTCCAGTATCCCTGTCCCCTTCCCCCTATACATATCTACCTCCATCACTCCAGTATCCCTGTCTCCTTCCCCCTATACATATCTACCTCCATTACTACAGTATCCCTGTCTCCTTCCCCTATACATATCTACCTCCATCACTCCAGTATCCCTGTCTCCTATACATATCTACCTCCATCACTCCAGTATCCCTGTCCCCTTCCCCCTATACATATCTACCTCCATTACTCCAGTATCCCTGTCCCCTTCCCCATTACATATCTACCTTCATCACTCCAGTATCCCTGTCCCCTTCCCCCTATAGATATCTACCTCCATCACTCCAGTATCCCTGTCTCCTTCCCCCTATACATATCTACCTCCATTACTCCAGTATCCCTGTCTCCTTCCCCCTATACATATCTACCTCCATCACTCCAGTATCCCTGTCTCCTTCCCCCTATAGATATCTACCTCCATCACTCCAGTATCCCTGTCTCCTTCCCCCTATACATATCTACCTCCATTACTCCAGTATCCCTGTCCCCTTCCCCCTATACATATCTACCTCCATCACTCCAGTATCCCTGTCTCCTTCCCCCTATACATATCTACCTCCATCTCTCCAGTATCCCTGTCTCCTTCCCCTATACATATCTACCTCCATCACTCCAGTATCCCTGTCTCCTTCCCCCTATACATATCTACCTCCATCACTCCAGTATCCCTGTCTCCTTCCCCCTATACATATCTACCTCCATCACTCCAGTATCCCTGTCTCCTTCCCCCTATACATATCTACCTCCATCACTCCAGTATCCCTGTCTCCTTCCCCCTATACATATCTACCTCCATCACTCCAGTATCCCTGTCCCCTTCCCCCTATACATATCTACCTCCATCACTCCAGTATCCCTGTCCCCTTCCCCCTATACATATCTACCTCCATCACTCCAGTATCCCTGTCTCCTTCCCCCTATAGATATCTACCTCCATCACTCCAGTATCCCTGTCTCCTTCCCCCTATAGATATCTACCTCCATCACTCCAGTATCCCTGTCTCCTTCCCCTATAGATATCTACCTCCATCACTCCAGTATCCCTGTCTCCTTCCCCTATAGATATCTACCTCCATCACTCCAGTATCCATGTCCCCTTCCCCTATACATATCTACCTCCATCACTCCAGTATCCCTGTCCCCTTCCCCTATACATATCTACCTCCATCACTCCAGTATCCCTGTCCCCTTCCCCTATACATATCTACCTCCATCACTCCAGTATCCCTGTCCCCTTCCCCTATACATATCTACCTCCATTACTCCAGTATCCCTGTCCCCTTCCCCCTATACATATCTACCTCCATTACTCCAGTATCCCTGTCCCCTTCCCCTATACATATCTACCTCCATTACTCCAGTATCCCTGTCCCCTTCCCCCTATACATATCTACCTCCATTACTCCAGTATCCCTGTCCCCTTCCCCCTATACATATCTACCTCCATTACTCCAGTATCCCTGGCCCCTTCCCCTATACATATCTACCTCCATTACTCCAGTATCCCTGTCCCCTTCCCCCTATACATATCTACCTCCATTACTCCAGTATCCCTGTCCCCTTCCCCATTACATATCTACCTTCATCACTCCAGTATCCCTGTCCCCTTCCCCCTATAGATATCTACCTCCATCACTCCAGTATCCCTGTCTCCTTCCCCCTATACATATCTACCTCCATTACTCCAGTATCCCTGTCTCATTCCCCCTATACATATCTACCTCCATCACTCCAGTATCCCTGTCTCCTTCCCCCTATAGATATCTACCTCCATCACTCCAGTATCCCTGTCTCCTTCCCCCTATACATATCTACCTCCATTACTCCAGTATCCCTGACCCCTTCCCCCTATACATATCTACCTCCATCACTCCAGTATCCCTGTCTCCTTCCCCCTATACATATCTACCTCCATCTCTCCAGTATCCCTGTCTCCTTCCCCCTATACATATCTACCTCCATCACTCCAGTATCCCTGTCTCCTTCCCCCTATACATATCTACCTCCATCACTCCAGTATCCCTGTCTCCTTCCCCCTATACATATCTACCTCCATCACTCCAGTATCCCTGTCCCCTTCCCCCTATACATATCTACCTCCATCACTCCAGTATCCCTGTCCCCTTCCCCCTATACATATCTACCTCCATCACTCCAGTATCTCTGTCTCCTTCCCCCTATAGATATCTACCTCCATCACTCCAGTATCCCTGTCTCCTATACATATCTACCTCCATCACTCCAGTATCCCTGTCCCCTTCCCCTATACATATCTACCTCCATTACTCCAGTATCCCTGTCCCCTTCCCCATTACATATCTACCTTCATCACTCCAGTATCCCTGTCCCCTTCCCCTATAGATATCTACCTCCATCACTCCAGTATCCCTGTCTCCTTCCCCCTATACATATCTACCTCCATTACTCCAGTATCCCTGTCTCCTTCCCCTATACATATCTACCTCCATCACTCCAGTATCCCTGTCTCCTTCCCCCTATAGATATCTACCTCCATCACTCCAGTATCCCTGTCTCCTTCCCCTATACATATCTACCTCCATTACTCCAGTATCCCTGTCCCCTTCCCCTATACATATCTACCTCCATCACTCCAGTATCCCTGTCTCCTTCCCCTATACATATCTACCTCCATCTCTCCAGTATCCCTGTCTCCTTCCCCCTATACATATCTACCTCCATCACTCCAGTATCCCTGTCTCCTTCCCCCTATACATATCTACCTCCATCACTCCAGTATCCCTGTCTCCTTCCCCTATACATATCTACCTCCATCACTCCAGTATCCCTGTCTCCTTCCCCTATACATATCTACCTCCATCACTCCAGTATCCCTGTCTCCTTCCCCCTATACATATCTACCTCCATCACTCCAGTATCCCTGTCCCCTTCCCCTATACATATCTACCTCCATCACTCCAGTATCCCTGTCCCCTTCCCCCTATACATATCTACCTCCATCACTCCAGTATCCCTGTCTCCTTCCCCTATAGATATCTACCTCCATCACTCCAGTATCCCTGTCTCCTTCCCCTATAGATATCTACCTCCATCACTCCAGTATCCCTGTCTCCTTCCCCTATAGATATCTACCTCCATCACTCCAGTATCCCTGTCTCCTTCCCCTATAGATATCTACCTCCATCACTCCAGTATCCATGTCCCCTTCCCTATACATATCTACCTCCATCACTCCAGTATCCCTGTCCCCTTCCCCTATACATATCTACCTCCATCACTCCAGTATCCCTGTCCCCTTCCCCTATACATATCTACCTCCATCACTCCAGTATCCCTGTCCCCTTCCCCCTATACATATCTACCTCCATTACTCCAGTATCCCTGTCCCCTTCCCCCTATACATATCTACCTCCATTACTCCAGTATCCCTGTCCCTTCCCCTATACATATCTACCTCCATTACTCCAGTATCCCTGTCCCCTTCCCCTATACATATCTACCTCCATTACTCCAGTATCCCTGTCCCCTTCCCCTATACATATCTACCTCCATTACTCCAGTATCCCTGGCCCCTTCCCCTATACATATCTACCTCCATTACTCCAGTATCCCTGTCCCCTTCCCCTATACATATCTACCTCCATTACTCCAGTATCCCTGTCCCCTTCCCCATTACATATCTACCTTCATCACTCCAGTATCCCTGTCCCCTTCCCCTATAGATATCTACCTCCATCACTCCAGTATCCCTGTCTCCTTCCCCTATACATATCTACCTCCATTACTCCAGTATCCCTGTCTCATTCCCCCTATACATATCTACCTCCATCACTCCAGTATCCCTGTCTCCTTCCCCTATAGATATCTACCTCCATCACTCCAGTATCCCTGTCTCCTTCCCCTATACATATCTACCTCCATTACTCCAGTATCCCTGACCCCTTCCCCTATACATATCTACCTCCATCACTCCAGTATCCCTGTCTCCTTCCCCCTATACATATCTACCTTCATCACTCCAGTATCCCTGTCCCCTTCCCCCTATAGATATC
Source organism: Oncorhynchus nerka (assembly GCF_034236695.1). Taxonomy (NCBI): domain Eukaryota; kingdom Metazoa; phylum Chordata; class Actinopteri; order Salmoniformes; family Salmonidae; genus Oncorhynchus; species Oncorhynchus nerka. Next base: position 204,841 of record NW_027040250.1, read on the forward strand.
TACCTCCATCACTCCAGTATCCCTGTCTCCTTCCCCTATACATATCTACCTCCATCACTCCAGTATCCCTGTCTCCTTCCCCTATAGATATCTACCTCCATCACTCCAGTATCCCTGTCTCCTTCCCCCTATACATATCTACCTCCATCACTCCAGTATCCCTGTCCCCTTCCCCCTATACATATCTACCTCCATCACTCCAGTATCCCTGTCCCCTTCCCCCTATACATATCTACCTCCATCACTCCAGTATCCCTGTCTCCTTCCCCTATACATATCTACCTCCATCTCTCCAGTATCCCTGTCTCCTTCCCCTATACATATCTACCTCCATCACTCCAGTATCCCTGTCTCCTTCCCCCTATACATATCTACCTCCATCACTCCAGTATCCCTGTCTCCTTCCCCTATACATATCTACCTCCATCACTCCAGTATCCCTGTCTCCTTCCCCCTATACATATCTACCTCCATCACTCCAGTATCCCTGTCTCCTTCCCCCTATACATATCTACCTCCATCACTCCAGTATCCCTGTCCCCTTCCCCTATACATATCTACCCCCATTACTCCAGTATCCCTGTCCCCTTCCCCTATACATATCTACCTCCATTACTCCAGTATCCCTGTCCCCTTCCCCATTACATATCTACCTTCATCACTCCAGTATCCCTGTCCCCTTCCCCTATAGATATCTACCTCCATCACTCCAGTATCCCTGTCTCCTTCCCCTATACATATCTACCTCCATCACTCCAGTATCCCTGTCTCCTTCCCCCTATACATATCTACCTCCATTACTCCAGTATCCCTGACCCCTTCCCCCTATACATATCTACCTCCATCACTCCAGTATCCCTGTCTCCTTCCCCCTATACATATCTACCTCCATCTCTCCAGTATCCCTGTCTCCTTCCCCCTATACATATCTACCTCCATTACTCCAGTATCCCTGTCCCCTTCCCCCTATACATATCTACCTCCATTACTCCAGTATCCCTGTCCCCTTCCCCATTACATATCTACGTCCATCACTCCAGTATCCCTGCCTCCTTCCCCCTATAGATATCTACCTCCATCACTCCAGTATCCCTGTCTCCTTCCCCCTATACATATCTACCTCCATTACTCCAGTATCCCTGTCTCCTTCCCCTATACATATCTACCTCCATCACTCCAGTATCCCTGTCTCCTTCCCCCTATAGATATCTACCTCCATCACTCCAGTATCCCTGTCTCCTTCCCCCTATACATATCTACCTCCATTACTCCAGTATCCCTGACCCCTTCCCCCTATACATATCTACCTCCATCTCTCCAGTATCCCTGTCTCCTTCCCCCTATACATATCTACCTCCATCTCTCCAGTATCCCTGTCTCCTTCCCCCTATACATATCTACCTCCATCACTCCAGTATCCCTGTCTCCTTCCCCCTATACATATCTACCTCCATCACTCCAGTATCCCTGTCTCCTTCCCCTATACATATCTACCTCCATCACTCCAGTATCCCTGTCTCCTTCCCCCTATACATATCTACCTCCATCACTCCAGTATCCCTGTCCCCTTCCCCCTATACATATCTACCTCCATCACTCCAGTATCCCTGTCCCCTTCCCCCTATACATATCTACCTCCATCACTCCAGTATCTCTGTCTCCTTCCCCTATAGATATCTACCCCCATCACTCCAGTATCCCTGTCTCCTTCCCCTATAGATATCTACCTCCATCACTCCAGTATCCCTGTCTCCTTCCCCCTATAGATATCTACCTCCATCACTCCAGTATCCCTGTCTCCTTCCCCTATAGATATCTACCTCCATCACTCCAGTATCCCTGTCTCCTTCCCCCTATACATATCTACCTCCATTACTCCAGTATCCCTGTCTCCTTCCCCTATACATATCTACCTCCATCACTCCAGTATCCCTGTCTCCTTCCCCCTATAGATATCTACCTCCATCACTCCAGTATCCCTGTCTCCTTCCCCCTATACATATCTACCTCCATTACTCCAGTATCCCTGTCCCTTCCCCTATACATATCTACCTCCATCACTCCAGTATCCCTGTCTCCTTCCCCCTATACATATCTACCTCCATCTCTCCAGTATCCCTGTCTCCTTCCCCTATACATATCTACCTCCATCAATCCAGTATCCCTGTCTCCTTCCCCTATACATATCTACCTCCATCACTCCAGTATCCCTGTCCCTTCCCCCTATACATATCTACCTCCATTACTCCAGTATCCCTGTCCCCTTCCCCCTATACATATCTACCTCCATTACTCCAGTATCCCTGTCCCCTTCCCCTATACATATCTACCTCCATCACTCCAGTATCCCTGTCCCCTTCCCCCTATACATATCTACCTCCATCACTCCAGTATCCCTGTCTCCTTCCCCCTATACATATCTACCTCCATTACTACAGTATCCCTGTCTCCTTCCCCTATACATATCTACCTCCATCACTCCAGTATCCCTGTCTCCTATACATATCTACCTCCATCACTCCAGTATCCCTGTCCCCTTCCCCTATACATATCTACCTCCATTACTCCAGTATCCCTGTCCCTTCCCCATTACATATCTACCTTCATCACTCCAGTATCCCTGTCCCTTCCCCCTATAGATATCTACCTCCATCACTCCAGTATCCCTGTCTCCTTCCCCCTATACATATCTACCTCCATTACTCCAGTATCCCTGTCTCCTTCCCCTATACATATCTACCTCCATCACTCCAGTATCCCTGTCTCCTTCCCCTATAGATATCTACCTCCATCACTCCAGTATCCCTGTCTCCTTCCCCCTATACATATCTACCTCCATTACTCCAGTATCCCTGTCCCCTTCCCCTATACATATCTACCTCCATCACTCCAGTATCCCTGTCTCCTTCCCCCTATACATATCTACCTCCATCTCTCCAGTATCCCTGTCTCCTTCCCCCTATACATATCTACCTCCATCACTCCAGTATCCCTGTCTCCTTCCCCCTATACATATCTACCTCCATCACTCCAGTATCCCTGTCTCCTTCCCCTATACATATCTACCTCCATCACTCCAGTATCCCTGTCTCCTTCCCCCTATACATATCTACCTCCATTACTACAGTATCCCTGTCTCCTTCCCCTATACATATCTACCTCCATCACTCCAGTATCCCTGTCTCCTATACATATCTACCTCCATCACTCCAGTATCCCTGTCCCCTTCCCCTATACATATCTACCTCCATTACTCCAGTATCCCTGTCCCCTTCCCCATTACATATCTACCTTCATCACTCCAGTATCCCTGTCCCCTTCCCCTATAGATATCTACCTCCATCACTCCAGTATCCCTGTCTCCTTCCCCCTATACATATCTACCTCCATTACTCCAGTATCCCTGTCCCCTTCCCCTATACATATCTACCTCCATCACTCCAGTATCCCTGTCTCCTTCCCCTATACATATCTACCTCCATCTCTCCAGTATCCCTGTCTCCTTCCCCCTATACATATCTACCTCCATCACTCCAGTATCCCTGTCTCCTTCCCCTATACATATCTACCTCCATCACTCCAGTATCCCTGTCTCCTTCCCCTATACATATCTACCTCCATCACTCCAGTATCCCTGTCTCCTTCCCCCTATACATATCTACCTCCATCACTCCAGTATCCCTGTCTCCTTCCCCTATACATATCTACCTCCATCACTCCAGTATCCCTGTCCCCTTCCCCTATACATATCTACCTCCATCACTCCAGTATCCCTGTCCCTTCCCCTATACATATCTACCTCCATCACTCCAGTATCCCTGTCTCCTTCCCCCTATAGATATCTACCTCCATCACTCCAGTATCCCTGTCTCCTTCCCCCTATAGATATCTACCTCCATCACTCCAGTATCCCTGTCTCCTTCCCCTATAGATATCTACCTCCATCACTCCAGTATCCCTGTCTCCTTCCCCTATAGATATCTACCTCCATCACTCCAGTATCCATGTCCCCTTCCCCTATACATATCTACCTCCATCACTCCAGTATCCCTGTCCCCTTCCCCCTATACATATCTACCTCCATCACTCCAGTATCCCTGTCCCCTTCCCCTATACATATCTACCTCCATCACTCCAGTATCCCTGTCCCCTTCCCCTATACATATCTACCTCCATTACTCCAGTATCCTGTCCCCTTCCCCCTATACATATCTACCTCCATTACTCCAGTATCCCTGTCCCCTTCCCCCTATACATATCTACCTCCATTACTCCAGTATCCCTGTCCCCTTCCCCCTATACATATCTACCTCCATTACTCCAGTATCCCTGTCCCCTTCCCCTATACATATCTACCTCCATTACTCCAGTATCCCTGTCCCCTTCCCCTATACATATCTACCTCCATTACTCCAGTATCCCTGTCCCCTTCCCCCTATACATATCTACCTCCATTACTCCAGTATCCCTGTCCCCTTCCCCATTACATATCTACCTTCATCACTCCAGTATCCCTGTCCCCTTCCCCTATAGATATCTACCTCCATCACTCCAGTATCCCTGTCTCCTTCCCCTATACATATCTACCTCCATTACTCCAGTATCCCTGTCTCATTCCCCTATACATATCTACCTCCATCACTCCAGTATCCCTGTCTCCTTCCCCCTATAGATATCTACCTCCATCACTCCAGTATCCCTGTCTCCTTCCCCTATACATATCTACCTCCATTACTCCAGTATCCCTGACCCCTTCCCCTATACATATCTACCTCCATCACTCCAGTATCCCTGTCTCCTTCCCCTATACATATCTACCTCCATCTCTCCAGTATCCCTGTCTCCTTCCCCTATACATATCTACCTCCATCACTCCAGTATCCCTGTCTCCTTCCCCCTATACATATCTACCTCCATCACTCCAGTATCCCTGTCTCCTTCCCCCTATACATATCTACCTCCATCACTCCAGTATCCCTGTCCCCTTCCCCTATACATATCTACCTCCATCACTCCAGTATCCCTGTCCCCTTCCCCTATACATATCTACCTCCATCACTCCAGTATCTCTGTCTCCTTCCCCTATAGATATCTACCTCCATCACTCCAGTATCCCTGTCTCCTTCCCCTATAGATATCTACCTCCATCACTCCAGTATCCCTGTCTCCTTCCCCTATAGATATCTACCTCCATCACTCCAGTATCCCTGTCTCCTTCCCCTATAGATATCTACCTCCATCACTCCAGTATCCCTGTCTCCTTCCCCCTATACATATCTACCTCCATTACTCCAGTATCCCTGTCTCCTTCCCCTATACATATCTACCTCCATCACTCCAGTATCCCTGTCTCCTTCCCCTATAGATATCTACCTCCATCACTCCAGTATCCCTGTCTCCTTCCCCTATACATATCTACCTCCATTACTCCAGTATCCCTGTCCCCTTCCCCCTATACATATCTACCTCCATCACTCCAGTATCCCTGTCTCCTTCCCCTATACATATCTACCTCCATCTCTCCAGTATCCCTGTCTCCTTCCCCTATACATATCTACCTCCATCACTCCAGTATCCCTGTCCCTTCCCCTATACATATCTACCTCCATCACTCCAGTATCCCTGTCCCCTTCCCCTATACATATCTACCTCCATCACTCCAGTATCCCTGTCTCCTTCCCCTATAGATATCTACCTCCATCACTCCAGTATCCCTGTCTCCTTCCCCTATAGATATCTACCTCCATCACTCCAGTATCCCTGTCTCCTTCCCCTATAGATATCTACCTCCATCACTCCAGTATCCCTGTCTCCTTCCCCTATAGATATCTACCTCCATCACTCCAGTATCCCTGTCCCCTTCCCTATACATATCTACCTCCATCACTCCAGTATCCCTGTCCCCTTCCCCCTATACATATCTACCTCCATCACTCCAGTATCCTTGTCCCCTTCCCCTATACATATCTACCTCCATCACTCCAGTATCCCTGTCCCCTTCCCCCTATACATATCTACCTCCATTACTCCAGTATCCCTGTCCCCTTCCCCTATACATATCTACCTCCATTACTCCAGTATCCCTGTCCCCTTCCCCCTATACATATCTACCTCCATTACTCCAGTATCCCTGTCCCCTTCCCCTATACATATCTACCTCCATTACTCCAGTATCCCTGTCCCCTTCCCCTATACATATCTACCTCCATTACTCCAGTATCCCTGTCCCCTTCCCCCTATACATATCTACCTCCATTACTCCAGTATCCCTGTCCCCTTCCCCCTATACATATCTACCTCCATTACTCCAGTATCCCTGTCCCCTTCCCCATTACATATCTACCTTCATCACTCCAGTATCCCTGTCCCCTTCCCCTATAGATATCTACCTCCATCACTCCAGTATCCCTGTCTCCTTCCCCTATACATATCTACCTCCATCACTCCAGTATCCCTGTCTCCTTCCCCTATAGATATCTACCTCCATCACTCCAGTATCCCTGTCTCCTTCCCCTATACATATCTACCTCCATCACTCCAGTATCCCTGTCCCCTTCCCCCTATACATATCTACCTCCATCACTCCAGTATCCCTGTCCCCTTCCCCTATACATATCTACCTCCATCACTCCAGTATCCCTGTCTCCTTCCCCCTATACATATCTACCTCCATCTCTCCAGTATCCCTGTCTCCTTCCCCTATACATATCTACCTCCATCACTCCAGTATCCCTGTCTCCTTCCCCCTATACATATCTACCTCCATCACTCCAGTATCCCTGTCTCCTTCCCCCTATACATGTCTACCTCCATCACTCCAGTATCCCTGTCTCCTTCCCCCTATACATATCTACCTCCA